>NW_010514219.1:0-1929 GCF_000687285.1 Phaethon lepturus
GCTGTGTTCCAGGGGCAGAAGAATGCAGAAGGAACAGAGAGACACTTATATGTCCTCTTTGTAGATCTAAATGGAGATCTCATGATTTCTGTAGGTAAGGATTCAGTCTAAGTATAAGAAACTATTTGTTTCTGGATCCTTAGTTGATGTTCCTAAATATGCTAAAGTATTTACTTTGGTAAAGGTTTCATTTGTTAATCGATGTTATTTTTTGTTAATCTGTAGTCATGAATTGCCAAGCCCTGTGGATTCTTCTTCTGTTCTTTGTGTGGTTCATCAACAAATTCAGCAGCAATCTACAGTTGGAGCACAGAGAAGAACCCAAGATAGCAATTTTAACTTTACTCATGGGGTCCAGCAGATCCCTTTTGCCTATAAAGATTTAGCTGAGCCATGGATTCTGGTAATTTTACTTTGTAAAAGAAGCTTCAAATGTAAAAACTGATATTTTTTTAACTGTTTTGCTGGAGTTGTTAAATCAGCAATTCAAAAATTTATTCTGAATCCCATCTGCTTTATGGTTGATTATTATTGGAAAGAATTCTTTTTAACTTGCATCATAAGAAAAGGTTTTCCAGTCTTGTTTTCACTGGAGTTTTCAGTTTTGGACTTCATCTCAGGTCTGTGTAATAAAATGTAGTATTCTTAATTCTAATTGTGGTTGTGCAAGTGTCACATAAATACAGAGTTGGCACTTACTGTTACTCACATTGGGTTGCAGGAGCCAAATGACCTAAATAACCTCTAGGATCTAGAGATGGGTTCTACTGAGCAGGGATCACATCCTTAAAAGAAGAGTGGCAGAACCTGTATTGCCTATACGTCTGTTGTAACTTTTGTCTGGTATAGCCAGACTTTGGTTTCAGGGTTGTTTATATCAATGTCTAGAAACAAACTCCATACTGAATAATTAAAATTCAGAGTGAATGAAACCATCCATACAGTCATTCCCCCACTTCTCTTAGCAGAGTTTTTGGATGAACCAATGACTTAGAAATGAAGCATCATAAATGATATCACAGAATCTTTTTTAAGACACTGCCTTCTGGCACATTTCTGCTGTCAGGCTTCTTAAGGTGATCTTTCACCAGAAACATTTCTTTGCTCTTTTTGATTGCTCTTAAGTACTTAATTTGCAGTATTATTCAATTTGACTCCTGTAATGTTGCTTTTTCCTTGGCAGGTATTTGGAATGGAGTTAGTTGGCTGCTTGTTTTCTCAAAACTGGAGTATACGAGAGATGGCACTTAGACGTCTTTCCCATGATGTTAGTGGTGCTCTATTACTGGCTAATGGTGAAAGCACTGGAAATTCTGGAAGTAGCAATGGAAACAACACAAGTGCTGGAACTTTGGGAGCAGTTAGTGGGTCATCTCAGACCAGTATCTCAGGAGATGTGGTGGTAGAATCCTGCTGCAGCGTGCTGTCCATGGTCTGTTCTGACCCTGTCTACAAAGTATATGTTGCTGCTTTAGTAAGTAGCTGTTTACTCGTATTCCAGTAATTTCCAAATGACTTCATTTTTTGAAAGGGAGGAGATATGTGAAGTCAGGAATCCTAATAACTGTTGTTGAGCACCACTGATGGCTAGACTTTTAACCATCATCTGAAAGTGGGTTGAACAAAACCCTCAGCAAGAGTGAAATGGCATGACTTCACTGGTCAAATATAAGGAAATGCTTGCTACAGTGTTAAGTGTTAACAGTACTTGTATGACCAGATTCTTTCCAATCTCAGAGAATACATGACTAAGAGTGAATATATAGTAAGCTGTTTATTCTTTGAACATTTCAGTGATATTTTGAATGCAATTTATATAGAACTATTTACAACTCTTAAAAAAATAAAATAAATTTGTGTAGCTAATTTGATTTCACAAAATCATTAAGGATGGAAGCGACCTTCGAAATCATCAAGTCCAACTGTTAA
>NW_010514220.1:0-1868 GCF_000687285.1 Phaethon lepturus
GTGACAAGTTCCTGCCCGGCGCTGCAGGTGCATCTCCTCTATGACTGCCCCACCTTCCCAGGTGCCCTGGCGTAATAAGTATGAAGGCTCTGCAAGTGGAACTGAACAACAACAAGGATGATGGTTCATCTCGCTTTGGAGGTGTTGCCAAGGTTAAGTCAGCCTATGCCTTGCGTCAAAACTGCTTCCATAAAGAAAAAAAAAACGTGTCATTGTCATAGGACACTCCCTTCTGAAGGAACCTTCAACTTACCAGATGTCTACAGGAAACATAATACAGTGGAGACAAAATAGTCCAAGAGGTCCCTGGAGTATGTGGAAGATAACTTCCTGACACAGCCGGTGAGTGAACCAACTAGGGAAGGCACCCAGTGGGACCTGTTGTTTGTGAACAAAGAAGGACCTGTGGGTGATGTGATGGTTGGAGGTTGTCTTGGGCATAGTGATCACAAAATGATAGACTTTTAGATTCCTGGAGAAGTCATCAGGGGGGTCAGCAGAACTGTTAGCTTGGACTTCCAGACGGCAAATTTTGGCCTGTTTAGGAGACTGGTTGACACAGTCCCTTGGGAGGCAGTACAGAAGGGCAGAGGAGTCCAGAAGGCTGGACGTTCTTCAAGAAGGAAATCTTAAAGGGGCAGGAGCAGGCTGTCCCCAGGTGCCAAAAGATGAGCTGTCAGGGTAGAAGACCACGCTGGCTGAAGAGAGCTTTGGCTGGAAGTCGAGAAAAAAAAGGAGAGTTTATGACCTTTGGAAGACTGAAAAGGCAGCTCTGGAGGACTACAAAGATGATGTGAGGTTATGCAGGGAGAAAATTAAAAGGGCCAGAGCCTAACTAGAACTTAATCTAGCTACTGCTGTAAAAAACAATAAAAAATGTTTCTACAAATAAATTAGCAACAGAAGGAGGGCTAAGAACAATCTCCATCCTTTATTGGTTGCAGAGGGAAACATAGCGACCAAAGATGAGGAAAAGGTTGAGGTACTTAATGCTGCCTTTGCCTCAGTCTAGAATAATCAGATCAGTTGTTCTTGTGGTGCCCAGTCCCCTGAGCTAGAAGACAGGAATGGAGAGCAGAATGAAGCCCCCATAATCCAAGGGGAAATGGTCAGTGACCTGGTACACCACATAGACACACACAAGTCTATGGGGCTGGATGGGATCCACTCAAGGGTACTGAGGGAGATGGTGGAAGTGCTCACCAAGCCACTTTGAATCATGTATCAGCAGTTGTGGCTAACCAGGAAGGTTCCAGTTGGCTGGAGATTAGCAGATGTGACACCCATCTACAAGAAGGGCTGGAAGGAGGATACAGGGAACTGCAAGCCTGTCAGTCAAAACTTGGTGACAGGGAACATTATGGAGAAGATCATCTTTAGTACCATCACCTGGCAGGTACAGGACAACTAGGCAATCAGGCCCAGTCAGCATGGATTTATGAAAGGCAGGTCCTGCTTGACCAACCTGGTCTCCATCTATGACAAGGTGACTTGCTTAGTGGATGAGGGAAAGGCTATGAACGTTGTCCACCTGAACTTTAGTAAAGCCTTTGACACTGTTTCCTGCAGCATCCTCCTGGAGACATGACTTTGATGGGCACACTCTTCAGTGGGTGGAAAACTGGCTAGATGGCCACGCCCAAAGAGTTGTGGTGGATGGAGCTAAATCCAGTTGCTGGCTGGTCACAAGTGGTGTTCCCCAGGGCTCAGGGTTGGGGCCAGTCTTGTTTAATATCTTTATCAATGATCTGGACAAGGGGATCAAGCGCTCCCTCACTAAGTTTGCAGACGACACCAAGTTGTGTGTGAACATTGATCTGCTGGAGGGCAGGAAGGATGATGGGCCAAGATCAACTGTATGAGGTTTA
>NW_010514221.1:0-326 GCF_000687285.1 Phaethon lepturus
GTCGGGCAGCGCCGTGCCTTTCGCGGGGCACCCCTGAGCCGGGAGAGCCGCCCAGACATTCCTGAGGGTGCGAGGGCTTTGCGGGGTGTGCCAGTTTGGGAAAACCCGGCCCTCACACCTCTGCCTCTGCAGAAACCTTTATGAGTGACCGTTCCGGGAGGCCGGTAGTCGGGAGCCAGCCGGGGGGATGAGCCTGTTCACGGGCCCCGCACCCCCGGGGGGACCAGAAAGGTCCCAGCCGCACGGATCGGGTTCCCTGGGGAACTGCGGGTGCTGGGCACCCCAGATAGTGTCAGGGGCTGGGGCCCGCCGTGCGCGGCGCCGGG
>NW_010514221.1:357-61326 GCF_000687285.1 Phaethon lepturus
TGGTGGACTAGTTTGAGAGGAAGCACATACCCTTCTTCTTGGGAGTGCTGTCCAAATGCTTTCACCTAAGCAGGTTTCTTACTCACTTAATTTAGAACTTTTCCTTCTTAAGAACTTGAGAGCTAGACGGAAGAAGAGAAGGATGTCACACAGGTAGTCCAGAAGCAGCATGGAGACTCCATAGAACCACCTCTGGAATCTGGGCCACATCAAAAGCAGCAATCTGTTCAGCCCTGAAGTGTATTTAAGAACAACATAATCCAGAGCAAGCAGCTGTAGATGAAAAGAAGTCTGGTTTTCTAAATTTGGAGTCTGTTTCCTAGCATCTGATCCAAAGAACTTGCTGGCCCTCCCCCACCTCCTGCTGTTAAACAGTTGCATCTTAATTCATTTTGTCTTAATTTCATTACCTTCTGTTGGCAATATTTTCCTAAATGTCCTCCTCTTCATGTTCTTCAGCAGTATATCTCAACTTAAGTAAATTAGTCACTGCATGCAACACGAAGAAAACCTAGTGGTGGTGTTAATGACAGCAGTGTGTCTGGATGGTGCCTGCTATTGCTGCTCTCTTGGCAGGGGAGACCTCAGGCACGATCCTCCATCCAGTCCTGCCTTTTTTTATGAGAATGCCAGCAGGGTCTCAATTTTTAGAGGAGTTACAATGCCTAAATATCTGCATGAGCAGGTAAACCAGAGAGCTATAGGGAGTAACTTGTGGCAGTAAAGATGACCTTAAGATGCCAGAAAAACCCAAGGTATATTTTTGACATTTTTCAATGGGGGAAGTATTATTTATGTAGCAACTTTTGGGTAATTAGGTTTTATAACCCTGTATGCACTTGCAAGATAGAAGGCTAAAGACTAGATTTTACATCAAAGTCACAGAGAATTAGGCTTCTTTGAAAAGCTTTGAAAATATATTCAAATGTCCTTCATCATTTTGAACTGCCTTAATTCTATTAAAACCTGTCCCTAATGTAGAGTGTGGTTATGGCATGTCATAAATAATACTATTGTTGAAAGGATACTCTACCTATTAGAACTCTTGAATTTCTTGAATTCCTTGAGTTCTTGAATTCTGGAATTCTTGAATGCCTTGCCTTTTTGGCAGCTTTCTTGACTATCAGCACTGGGCTTGCAAGTCATTTGCAATTCTTAATCTGCAAATTGTTTCGCATCCTGTTGGGTTTATTTGCAAATCTGCCTGGTGGGTGATGGTGGTATCGGAAACAGGGGATTATGACTTCTTAATGCAATTAAACTGGAGCTGAAGCAGAGTCACAAAGGAGAATGAACTTTCATTCAAACATCTGTCAGCCATGATATAGAGCAGAAGAGATAAAATTTAGATTGATTTTTTTTCTGTCTGATGCTATGTTCCCACTGCATTCTTGAATTACACTGAAAAATTAATCTGGACAACAGCACATTATCACAGATGATGAAGCCACATCTCTTTTCCCTTATGTCACCCCATGGTTGAATTTAGGAAATTTAGAAAAGAGCTTTTCATTTCAAGATTTTCTTTCATGAGGGGATCATGTTTTACCTGTTTGCTTTTGAGGTTGGTTTTTTTTTTTTGGAGTGCTGTGTTGTTGCATCTTCTGCTGTTTTCTTTTTGAAAATAATCCCAAACCAGCATTTATCCATAAACACGGTGTCCTCATAATTCCAAAATATTTCTGAACATTACTATACACATCACCACTTCCCAACGGCAGGCAGGTGTTTGGCCATCTCCAGGAAAGCAGGGCTCCATCACAAGTAATGGTTGCTTGGGAAGACAAACACCATCACTCCAAATGTCCTCCTCCTTCCTTCTTCTTCCCCCAGCTTCCTTCTATATCCCCCAGCTTCTTCCCCCCCAGCATGACATCATATGGCATGGAATATCCCTTTGTTCAACTGGGGTCAGCTGTCCCATCTGTGTCCCCTCCCAGTTGTTTGTGCACCCCTAGCCTACTCGCTGGTGGGGTGGGGTGAGAAGCAGAAAAGGCCTTGCCTCTGTGTAAGCACTGCTCAGCAATAATGAAAACATCCCTGTATTATCAACACTGTGTTCAGCACAAATCCAAAACATAGCTCCGTACTAGCTACTATGAGGAAAAGTACCTCCATCTCAGCTGAAACCAGGACACTGACTTTCCTTCTGTGCTACTCACTAGTGGTGAGCAATGGGAGGATTCATCAGAGACATGCAGGAATCATCAGTGAAATAACTTTTTGTAACACAGCTTTCATTCCAGCTAGCTGGCAGCTTCATTATTGCCAGGCCAAGTCTGAATAAAGGATGGAGGAAGCAGAATAAATTAAGCCTGTTGTGTCCCCCCACCTAAGAAAAAAGTGTTGCTCATAAATGCAGCCCCTTTTCTAGAAAGCATCTCAGAGTGTTGATCTGGTATATCAGTTTCATATCGCTTATTTGCGTTCAACCTAAATAAAAGTTAGAAGTTAAAAGATGCTTTCTGAGATTGATTTTTCTGCTAACCTGTGGCTGATAGTCCTTTACTGCTGTAAGTGACTCCTAGGTATGCCTCCTTGCTTTTTTTATGCTGACTTCTTAGAAGCATGTGTTCCCCAGATGTGGAGGTGTTTCACTCGCTAAGGATAATGTATTCCATTGCTTAAAACTTTGCTGTGGAAAAAGAGTCTTTAGCTCAATAGGCTGTCTCCTTCCATGCCAGATGTCTCTCTCAGGCCAGTTTTTTCTTTACTAGAGCAAAAGACGAGCTTATTTGCCATTGATTTACCTTTCTGAAGGTGTTCTGGTGACTTACAAGCAAAGGCATGGTGCTTCCATCCTTTGGGACCAGAGGCTTGAGTCTGGTCCCTCACTCATCTTTAGCAAAGAGCTGGCATGAATTTTTGTGACGTGCCCCAACGTGGAGCGGTCCCGCCATTGCAACTCTGGCTGCTGGAGTATAAAGTTAGTCCAGGAAGACAATACCCTTGCTGCTTAGGACCCAGGGGAAGTGGGGCTTTTTTCTGCCCCTCAGGGCATTGATCGAGTCATTTAAACCAGACAGGTGACAGGAAAGCATTTCCCAGGGTAGAAGTGGAAGAATGGGCTGTGCTGTTTCAGACCCAGGTCAGTCTCTTTTTGACAGTGATAGGTTATAACTTATATATACCAAATAGAAGTTGCCCTGGCACGATAATGATGAAATTTATTGACAATGAGTATTTTTGGTTTTGCACATAAATGCTGCTTTTTAAACATAGTTGATTTTGAGACCGGGATGTATACAAATTAGGCAAAGCTTTCTGTGCCAGCTGGATGAGCAAGAACTGTTTCATACTTTCTATTATTAGACCCCGTTTTCAGTTATTTTTACGTTTTCCTAACTTAAGGTGTTTGCCTCGAATTTTTCTATGCCTTACCTACTTCTGATAAAAACAAGACACAAAAAGTTTGCTGTTTAGTCAGCAATGAAAAATTTTCCCACTGCTCCAATGAGCTCCGTGCCTTCGAGCAAGTTCTTGAAACTGGAGAGGAGCGCCTGCAAGGGAGAATCCCTACACTGATGAGGAAGCGCCTTTTCTTTCCTTGTGCAGCTTGGCCCATGCTGGGTGAAGCTACAGATTTGTGTTTGGCAGATGCTTTTCTGAGCTTCATATCAGTATCCTTTACAGGATATCCTTTGCAGAGGTTGAAGAGCAGGAGGCACCTTGGCACTTCAGGGTGCTGGGAAGATCCCATGCCTGGAATGCAACTTGAGCGGGGAACTGCAGAAAGATACAATCTTGTGGCTAAAGTTGTCAAATACTGACTTGTAGAACTATATTTTATCTCTCTCTCTTCCCTGCACTGCCTGAAGGTTTCAGAGCAAATGACTTAAACCATTTCTCACAGGCCACGTCACTGAATGTACCACGGTTTTTGTTAGTCTAACCTGAAAAAACCCGGTGTCTGATTGGCAAACATACTTATTACTCACAATTTTAATCAATAAGAATTGTACTTTGAATATAGCAAAATGCTACAGATCCTAAATAGTCTGAAAATCAAACTTGGAATGTCTTAAATTAGGCACTTAAAATCAGTGGTCATTTCTGATGATTTTTAATCACTGTGTGCACTGCTTCACTAGGACGCCAGCTTATGTTAAAAAAGTCTTTCACTCCTCTAATGATGTATATTAAAAAAGCGACTAAAAGTGTATTAAGTTATGCAGAGTGCTATAAAAGGTGTGCAGTAACTGCTATCTGAACAAGTATGTAATTCATATTTAAATCCATCTTCCTTAGTTCAGATTAAAAAACTACACTGATGCTAACAAACCTGTTTGGTATTGGTATATTAGTGAAACATCCATGTACATAGAGAGGTTTCCTATGCAATGTGTTTCTCATGTAGCACTTACTTCCTGAAGACATTGAATATGGAACAGTTAACTAAAATGTAAGTAGATACACTTTCACTTAAGAAAATGTGCGCTAATGAACATGTGGTGAATCAATAAGTTGCACAGTGGTGAATCAATACCGTGACCAAGAAAAAATATGTTTTATATAAATAATCACTCAATCAGTTTCCCCTGATAATTAACTGGACTTCTCTTTTTTTTTTATTGGAGAAGAAGAAGAATACGATGAACCTCCACGGTGCAAGGCAGGACAAGATATTGTGCTGCAGTCACCTGTTGACTGGGTGCTTTTGGATGGCCGAGAAAGCTCAGATGACCGTGGAATTGTGCAGTATGAGTGGACGTTGCTGCAAGGTGACTCATCGGTTGAAATGAAGGTACACATGCAGTCTCACACATGGCCAGTCATTCGCAGATTTTCGTGTTCATTATAGCACAGTTTTAAATGTAGAGATAAAAATATTATGTGTATTCAAATGGATATGGTTACCAGGCACCAAAATTAGGACAACCGTACAACTTGAGCATTTATTTCATAGAACCATAGAACAGCTCAGGTTGGAAGGAATCTCAATAGATCATCTGGTCCAACCTTTTGTGGTCAGGGAGCCTAGATGAGATTATCTAGTGCCCTGTTCAGTCACATTTTGAAAACCTCTGGTGATGGGCACTCTACCATGTCCCTGGGGAGGTTGTTCCAGTGATTATTTCTAGTGTTTTATACAGTTCATCTGTATGCAGGATGGCATGAGACAACCAGTAGCAAACAAGTAGATGCTAATACTCTATTGTATTTCAGCTCTGCTTTCTTTTGCCATCGTTTGTGCTCACTGCACTTGTTTTTCGGCTTCTGTGTTCCAGGTTAGAGACACCTCAGTAATTCAGTTACTAAAAATAAGAAGGTATTTTCACCAACAGTCTTCTCTCAATGCTTGTGGAGAAACTGCAAAGAAATACGTGGTGTAGCCCTTATGAGATATCTTGGGATACTATTTTATTACATCCATACAATTCAAATTGCGATATAGCCTCAAGTCATTCAGAACTGGCTGACTGTAGTCACCCTTCCGAAGATGTGGATCTTGCAGCAGAACTTTCAAAAGCATGCAGCACTGGCTTAACTAAGCCAGCTGCAATTTGGTTTCAACTTAAAATTAACCATCAAGAGAGGACTTCTTCATCCTGCCCCTCTTTGTGAATGCTTTAGGAGCAGCAGAAAAGGAAAGGGAAAATGTCTAAAACTCACAGAGTCTACTCACAGTCTGTTCACAACCCACAGCTTTCAAGGTGCACTGGCAACTCCACCTGGAGCGGGAGGGATATGTAAAGGGGAGAGTGTGTGGACCATAGACCTTACTGTTGCTGAGATGCTGACAATGGACAGATGATTCTGTGATGACAGGATCAGCAATGGGAACAGTCCAAAACCAAAGAGGTCATGTGTGCCAGTGCCACCACAAGCTGTACCTTACAGTACAGTTGCTGCTTATGTCTGTTCAGCTCAGTAATATCAAAGATAAAATACCAATATCAGCAAAGTTACTCAAGATGTGTAATGATGGAACAAACCAGTTTCACCTAACACAAAGAGCTAGCTAAATGCATTGAAACCTAAAATTGTCATTCATGGAAAAACCCAACGGAACAATTGGTTACTCCTTAGTCTCCTAGAGGGCAGTGTAGGTAATGTGTAGGTAATTGAAGATCAACATGTCACAGTTAGGAAACATGCTGCTGGATGAACCCTGAGAAGACAGTTGGGTTTCTCTGGTGAATAGTTACTGAAATTTATGCACAAGTAACTTTTAATAAACATACTCATCACAGAAAACACAGCAGAGATATTCAAAAGAGTTAAGCCAGTGCTGCGTGCTTTTGAAAGTTCTACTGCAAGATCCACATCTTTGGAAGGGTGGTACAGTCAGACTTGAGGCTGTACTGCAATTTGAAACTGTCATGTCAAAGACCACTGTGAGTTAGTTTATCTTCATTTATTATTTTATTGGCTTGAAAATTAAAAGGTCAAAAGGCTTTGATAAGGAGTGTGAACAGCGTAATACACAGAAAGACTTGAACGGAGCTTTAAGAATACTTGCTAGATATCATCTGGATAAATGAACATTTTTTTATCAAGAGTCTGACCCTTTGCAGCACTGTTTTCTTTAAATAGCAATTAAATACTCTTTAAATTAATCTGTGATGTAATATCTAGAGTAAGGCAAAAAATGGAAGTTAATTAAAAAAATTAAAATTTATGTTTTTACTTCTACTCAAAGTCACTCCATAAAATAGAAGCAAGTCTTATATCCATTTAAACTTGCAAAATTCAGATTAATCTTGGTGATCTCTTTATATTTGATAACAGAAAACAAATTTGACACATGTTCATGCTTAAATAAATACTTTTCAGTTGTGTTGAAATGGGCAGGGATTTCTCCTACAGATATGTACCCTGATGAATGTCCATGATAATGTAATTTTTAGAGTTGAATTAATAATTGTGATTTTTTTTCATACAATCTTCCGTTGCTGTCTTCAGTGCTTTAGATGCTATCCTGAAGTTACGGGGTTTCATGTCATTTATTCTTAGAAAATGATAAATGAATCTATAGCTACAAGGGAGAATGTGACTGTGTTTAAATAAGATAAAAGGCAGCTGATACATTGCACTTGTGTACCAAAGAATAAATAGAAGGTGGGGGAGGGGGCAGGACTACCGTAATGAAATCTTACCCTATTGTAGAAGGAAGCCAGTGGAAATTTTTTTTTCTATGGTGACTGATTATTGCTTCTTAGATAATTTGCTTCTCAGATTGCTACCCACATGCTGTAGCTGTGCAGCTCCGCGACACTTAGGGGCAATCACGAGTTGTTTTTTTTAAAAATGTTGATCATCTGGACATTTACTGTCTGGTTTGAGCCACAGAGGTCGCCAGGAGGAGTGGCGGCATATTCAGAAGTCTCTGGCTCTGCACTGAGAAGAGAGTTGAACTCCACGGCTCATGAGTTTTAAATATGGTATTTGTTCTCCCAGCAGTCATAGTGAACAGCAGCAGGTGTTTTTTAGAGCATATTTATTTCTGTAATACACTAAAGAATAAAATTCTAAGGGGTCATGTACTTCATCAGGAGGTAATCAACAGCATGATCAGATAACTAAGTGCATTTATGTAAGTAGAAAAGGAAAGAAATTTCAGCTAGGAAATTCACTTACCAGAAGAGAAAAATGCGTTTATCAATACATATATTGTATTAATACATAATACTAATACTGCTATAAAACTACATCTGGCTATCACCATATTTATCAAAAATTCCAGTTCTCTTTTAGGTATGAAAAACAACTTTAAATAAGCGAACCAAAGATCTTTTTGTAATTTTTGTTTTAATATTGAAGATAATGACAGAGGATTTTAATGTACCTTTCAATTACTTATAAAAATAGCCCTGTGTGCTTCATTTGTAAAAATGCACTACATGTCCAATAAACCTGCAGCGCTTTTTTGTAGTTACTGAAGTGTATGTTACTGAGTTCTCAGGCTGCTGGAGTTATTTGTGACTGGTAATTGTCACAAGGTTAAAAAAAGTTTAACATTTACAAGTATCACACTCATTTTATACAAACTAACTTCTAAATGACTATTGTACTAGTAACGCCAGCTTGGTACCTGTTTTAAATTATCATAAAATAAGTTATTTTATTAACTTCTTAATGATGTAATCCACTTTAAGTTGTTTCTGTATTTTTATCCCATGACATTCTGAAACCTAATGTTTAGGTCACTCACTATAGATGAACTTATTGCTGGTTCAGAGCAAGGCATGGAAATTCAATGTGGGGCATGGAAAACTTCAGTCCAGCAATTTGTATAAGTTGTAAGTGACTACGTCAAACCATACTGGACAAAGGTGGGCAACCTTATCAATAAAGCAATGCTATCAGTCACCTTATCACAAATCAATATATAGCAAAAGGAACTTCTGTGGATACATGTATATTGTCTACAGACTAACTCAGTAGAGAACAAAATACTCTAATATTTTACCACCTACCCTCTAAAATTACATTTCTAATTACTGAAAAATTGAGTTAAATGTATGTTTCCATTTATTCCTCAGTGCTAAGATCCATAGCTCCAGGTAACTGAGTGTACCATGAAAAACAGTACATAAATGGTAAGTGTGTTTGTTTTTACAAATGGATGCAAAAAAAAGATCAAAACATTACATGTTGATGGTACACATGCTTGAGTGGACCGGCTAGACTTAAGAGAAGTATTTAATCTGCGTGAAAAGCATTGTACAGAAATGAGCTCCCTATTCCTAGAAGTTTATGGACAGATCCTTTATACCAATGTTTTTTTCTCTGTGTTTCTTTAATCAGGTACCACAGCCAGGAACACTGAAACTCTCTCACATCCAGGAAGGCGGGTATATTTTCCAGCTAACTGTGACAGACACTGCAGGTCAGCGGAGCTCTGACAATGTCTCTGTGACCGTTCTGCCCATGGTTCATTCTGCAGTAGGTGAGAAAATGACTGAGCCGTTGCCTGTGTGACACCCAAGGTGTGGTATTCAGAGCAAGGGTCTTGATGGAGACGGAAATCTTACTCTCCATTTCTAGTGTTTTATTTGCATTTATTTATTAATGCCCTTATTCATTACATAATGACATCTCTTGCAGTTTTGAATTGCTGTTTCAAAATGAGGAAGCAAGCAAGCGTCACTTGTTTGTTACAGCAATAATAGTTTCAAGCATTCAGAGGTTCATCCTTACATTGCTAATAAGCGTGCGGGCTTGGAAAAATTAAATACTGCCATATGTATCAGGCACATCCTAACAGTTCATTGTATAGTCAGATGGCGTATGGAATGTGACAAGGCTCATGCTATAGGGAAGAACCAGTTAAAAGCAGTTAATAGTAGGTGTGATGCACAGTCTAATAATAATATTGTCCTGCATCTGTAGTCTAAAAGATGGGATGGTTTCTTGTTTTCATGCATTTAAATTTTTCTGTGTAATGGTTGTTATTGAAGCATTATGTTACTGTGGAAACTGAAACTGGAATTGACCCATCATCATTTTAAAACTCTGACCTCGAGAAACATGTAAAAAGCATAAAAGGTAGAAAGTAAGTTAGATTTCAGTGGCTGTCAGTTCTGCGCTTTCTAATGTAGTAACTTCTAATTACATTGTAATTAGCAAACTGCTAGTATAGATCTGCTGCTCTGGCACAAAGTAAAGGTTAAATAGCATTGTCACTATATTTACCTGAATCAGTGAAAACTTTATGCCAGTGCAGTATCTCTACATGAGAGGATAGTCCCAGTGGCAATAAATTGGTATTACAAAAAAACAGTTGTGTATCTGTTTAGTGACACCTGTATTCCAGTAATGGATAATGGAGTTGTATTCCTAAATGTTTAATTGAGCTAAAGCAGCCAGAGAGGTTTGCTGATTTATTTATTTGCTGCCATCTTATACCAAGATACTGTGGTATCTTTCGGGTGAAGCACACAGGGGATTTGCTGCCTTTTTTCTTTTTCTGATTCCCCAAGTCCGTTTGCAATTCAAGTGCTACTGCTACAATTAAACCAGTCTGCGATGCCTTAATGCACGCAAGACTGGTGCTATTATTAGTACTGAAATTTAGGAGATGCATGTTCGAAGTATGATTTTAGGGGTTTTAAACGGGTGCCTGTGTTCCTGCCATACTTTCCTTAGCGTTGCTCAGCCTTTTGGTACATAGCAGGGTAACAATCAAAGGCTGTGGCTTGCTTATGCAAATCAATTTGCTGTCACAGCATTAACCAGACACTGAATTTGATAATGCTTTACAAAGCAATGAATTACACCACTGTTGGAAAGACAAAAGCATGTATATAAACACTTGATAATTACAACATCAGAATGGATTTCAGGAAAATTTTGAGTATGCAAAATGAAACGTCCAGGAACACTCTCCATTTCCAGAGCAATCTAAATATTAAAGCAGGCAGCAATCAGTTCTTCCAGGTGAAGGTCACTTGTAAGACTTTGTACTAACTCATATTCTGGCATGTGCTGTATTGGAGTCAATGGATTGCTCGTGGGAACAAATTACTTCAGCATTCTGAAGTAATAAATAAATAAATAAAAGATTCCGTATAGTCCGTATGTGTGCATGTAAAATCACGTATTGTCAGAAATACAGAATGTGTATGTAGTAGGAATTATATGTTGGAGAAATGCAGTTACAACCATAGAGATGTCATTTATTTATTTTCAGGACCCTTTTGGGTCTTGTAAGCCTGGGAAGATCTCCTTTCAGCTTAGGCGAGCAGAATTTAAAGTGCTGTAGAGGTGCTGCAAAAGGTGTAAGGTGCTACAGCCTCCAGGTTAAGTATTCCTGTAGTAAAGAGATTGCCAGAGTACTGATGAGGCTGCAAGGAATGGTTATGAGCTATATTAGGTTCTGTGTCAATATAGCATCATATAGCTGAGCCTGGCCTTTCTTCAACTTTCTGCCTTGTTCGTGGTTCCTCTTGACATAGTGTGGTTTTGCTTTTTCCTTGCTACTGCAGATTTTAGTCATTTACTGCTCGGATTTTGGTAATTTGAGATTTTTTTCTCAACAGCCTGTGCCGGGGTTTGCTCTCGCTACCAGTTTATCTGTGATGACGGCTGCTGCATTGACATCACATTTGCTTGCGATGGCGTGAGACAGTGCCCTGATGGATCAGATGAAACTTTCTGCCAAAACTGTAAGTGTGCCAGGCCTCAGTGTAGATTGTGAAAGTAACCGCAGCCTGAAGGACCAAGGGGAATGTGGCCTCTCTTCCCGTGAGCAAGCAGCTTGCGCCCACCATAGGGGCTTTCACTGGAAAAAGTACTTGGGAAGGTTTCATGTCTGCATACAGCAGAATTAACTCCCTTTTCTTTCAAAGAAAATTAAGAAAGAGAACTTAAGAAATTAACTCCCTTTTCTTTCAAAGCATGTCAAAACTGTCCAAGGTCCCCAAATGACAGATTTTCTGTTCTCAACATTTAAACATCAGTTCTTTACTTGCATGATGATTCTGGAAACAAGGACCTTGGTCTTGATCTGAAAGGGTGTCTCAGAGATATGCTTCTAAGTGCAGTTACACACCTTGCAAGAATCTGAAACTGGAAATGTGAGCACATAGGGGAAGCAGTTGATTCACCATCGCCTTGTTCACTATTAGTCATCCTCAATATGTGCCCACACTCACCCAAGTGAACAAAAATGATCAGTGGGAGAACCAGGCTTTCACTGATATTTCAGTTGCTGGATTGCACTTTAGGGTTCATGTGTATACTCTTGCTTAAGAATTGACAGCAGACAATTGTTAACTTGCTGTGTATCTGGAACTCACATTTCATCACGTGTCTGAACCTGATGAACTTGTTTAGCCTGCCTCAAGGCCCATATCGCAGGGTCTTCCATCAGAACACTCCCATTCCCTTCAATTCTATATAAAAATAATGATTTTTTTTTTGCTGTTAACATAGTCAGCCCAGGCCGGAAGACGGTGACTCATGCGGCTCTTGGCACTACCCAGCAAAGGACTCCAGGTCTGACAGAAAACACAGATGAAAACTTCTCTGCAGAAAACACCCTGAAAGCCACTGCCAGAAATCAACCGCTTCTTTCAGTGGATGCAGACATGTCTAACCAATCGCTTTCTCAGGGACCAAAGAAAAAAATCGGTGAATTTGTGCCAGGTAAGAATTAAAATGAACCAGCTTCAATAAAACTTTCTCTCTCAATGTCTTGCACCTGAAATTAATGAAGTTGTCCTTTGGTGCCTGGCTAAGAGTAAAAATTTGCAAATGTACAGAGTGCAAAAGAAGCTTGTAATAATTAAGTTACAACTAGGTATTGCTTTATAAAGTCAAGTCTGGGTGCAAAAAAAAGTTAAAATGTAGAAATGCTAGGGAAAAGTCTTAAGGAACAAAACATGCAGTGAGCTAACTATAAATTCTGCCACAGGTTCAGCTGTGTAAGCTGATGTATAAGGCTCTTTAAATCTGTAGAGCGGTACCTTTGGTAGAACATAAAGTATGGTTCAACGTGGGTGAGGATAATTGCATCTCTCCTAGTGCTAATCGATGACTTTTTCTTCCCCGCCCCCAAGTAGTATCTTGATTATTATGGCCACTTTTTTTCTGAAGTATGTCTCCAGGGCAGGAGATATCCTTTATCACTGTAGAGAAGGCTCAGTCTTTGGTAACAAACAACCCCTGGTCCCCAGTAGTATTCTCCGTAGTGGCTGCAAGCCTGTTGTGAGTCAGTGTGTAGTCATGTTGTTGTCCCAACAGTGGGATCGTATACCTGGTGTGCAACACGCCAATATACGCACGGAGTAGAGGTATTTTATTTATAGCATATTTGCACAGATATGGGTACAAGGGGGTATTCCACAAAACTAGCACACCACACAGAGGAATTACTACATATTTACCCTGTTACATGTTTAGCGAAAACAACAGTGAACAATTTTTGATTCTGTTAACTCCTACCGACCTGCACACTAGAATCTTCCATTTGCCTGAGATATCAATGTTACAGGCAGAGTCACCAACCCTTGCCTTGGTGGAAATCCAGAAGCTGCAAAAAAAGTGTGTCTTTTATGGTTCTTGATGGTGAATTAACATAATCTGAAATGGCAATTGAATGAAAGCAAAACTGCGTGCACAGAGCCTAAAATGAGTGTGAGACCTCCCACTTTTATTTCTTCAGAGTTCAGAATGATTCTTGCTGCCCAAGGTGCAGCTAATTATAAACAGCTTTATTTTCTTGTTACAACAGAGCAGTGCTCAATGCCCTCTGCTGCTGACTCTAGTAAAGGGCACTTCCCTGTCTGGCACTTTCATGTTTCTTCAGATGCTTGTACTTCATCTGCGGAGACCACAAAGGGAGTGAAAACAATGTTCTTTGAGAATTTGACTGCCTCGGTGAATGTGTAGGAGCTGATAGCAAAATCCCCTCTCAAATGTTTCCCCCTTTTCTGGCAATGTAGGTGACCTTGGTGCTCCTTATTGGAATATCTTAAAATTACAAAGTCTGCCCCAAACCCTTCTCGCTCGAATAGTCCTGAGTAACACCTGATACAGGGCCACCCAAACTAAACGTCAAATTGCCAAAGGGCATTGCAGGCTCCAATGGAAAGTCAGCTGCTATGTAGGTCTCAAAAACCATTTGGCTTGTGAATCCAGAAGTAAAACCAGAATTGAGGTCACCAACTTTGGCAACCTATAATCGGAGGTTATAATTGGAAGTGCATTTAAAAGCGTGGCACTTTTTCATAGTCATTTTCTGTGTTTACTCGTTGCACAGTGACTTACTTGCACTGGTTTTGCTCTCAGGTAGCCTTTTGCACAGCAGTAGACAATAAAAAGAAATTATTGTAAAACTAAAAAAATGTGATGGGGCTTCAGTGATTAGTGTACTACCAGAAGCTGTTGTAATCTTTTTAATTTTAAACAGGCAAGATTTCCAGCTGAGTATGTCTGGTTTTAATTCTTGTGGTTTT
Source organism: Phaethon lepturus (assembly GCF_000687285.1). Lineage (NCBI taxonomy): Eukaryota > Metazoa > Chordata > Aves > Phaethontiformes > Phaethontidae > Phaethon > Phaethon lepturus. The sequence continues at coordinate 14,262 of NW_010514221.1, forward strand.
AATATTGCTCTTTTAACAAGGCTCAGTCAGAATTTAATTTATTTCAGTTAAATGATCCTTAAGGATTCCCTTGTAGAATAGGACGACCGAGTCCTTACTGACCCAGGAGCCCAATACTTTTAACCAAAAAAGCAGCAAACAGCTCAGCGAGTTTTTAAATCACCTACGGATTGGTTCCAAAGAGGATGCATGTGGTGGGACATGAAGAGGTGCTAACTACCTGTGTCCAAAGGGCAACTGCCAAAATCTGCTCTGAGTTGCTGTCTTCTCATACAAACACTTAAACTCCGTAGGAGTCACGTGCTGTATATTAATGATTCCCGGAGGTCCTGAGAGATTCAAGTTCTGCCCCACTGGCAAGCAACCACAGTCTCTATGGGGTTGAGGAGACAGGCAGCTAACCTATTCCTAAGAATCCACCCAGATCCATTAATTAGATTTCACTCCATCACTGCCATCTCAAGGAGGTTACAGACCAAATCTGATAATTAGGTGCTACACAAATGAGAGACACAGAAACACTGGAGCAGCTCCATGAAGCCTGTCTGGAAAACTGTTCAGGAGGGCAATAATTGCTAGATGCCTTGGAAGTTCAGCAATTCCACTGGCAGAAATCCTGTTCTGCGACGGACTGTCTCCTGAGACAGTGCCGAACCTGCTGCTGGTGCCAAGGTAGAACCTGTGCCTCCAAGTCACACTGTAAAGGTCTTTGTTGGATCAAGACAGTAATGTTGCTTGTTGGCCTAGAGTTGACTTTGTAAGCATCCAGGCTCCTGATATACTATTATAAATTCAAAAATAAGTTGTAATGGCTTTAATGTCAACATGGTGAAAAGCTGTCTATTTAAGGTATTTATTAAGGGATATGGCTTTACAGAGGCAGCACAGGTTCCAGCTTTTCACTTGAGAGCACTCCATTCAGGGCTACATTTGTCTTATTTCTTAGTTGTCATTTGCAGATTGTCATGGAAATACAAGCCAGGAAGGAAAGTGTGATGCTCTTAGATCCAGTGACTGCAAGGCAGAGGAGGAGAAGGTGTTAATATAAAGGGTAATTTACATACCGGAGGCAGTATATGGCACATTCTAGGTGGCTGCTAGACGTGATGCTCGATACAGGAGTTTTCAGCTGACTTTTAAAGAACAGAAGTTTTTCCCAAGAAGTTGCAGGACTGGGGAGTTGCTTTGTTTTCTTTTTTACATTTGTTTTTATTACAGTGGTGGTTACAGTACCAATAAAGACAGGTTCCTTCTGCTACTCACCTCTCCATAAGCAGCTTTCATCTTTGAGACTCCAATAAAGATTATCCAATAATGGGACCTCCTCATCAAGGACCACCATAATTATCTCTTCTCCATTTTAAAGGCAGTTGGGCTAAGCTGTAATGTTAGTTAGGCTGTGGGATAGTTCCTCACAGCAGGAATATGAGCTTTAGGCCTGTAAGGGTAATACAAGGGGAAAATTGTCCCAGAATCTATTTTCTCCTAATAGTTTCTCTGTTCCAAATTTCCCTTAACTTACTTTCTGTACTCCAGCAGCCCTGCCATGTTTGGCTCTGACTTGATACAAGCTTTTTACGGATTTATACTTAAGTATGAAAATGTGAAAATATGCAAGTCCAAGGTAAGGACTGCTTAAAATTTCTACCTGACCTAGCAGGGGATCTATTCACAGTAAAGAGGGAAAAACAAACCAACCCAGAAGTCATTCACTGTTGGCAATGGGTGAATCTTGTTCTGCTCTCCTGCCTTTCCAGTGGGATTCTTCTACAGCAGGGTGACTCCAGGGGAACACCAAGTCCAGCTGAGAGAACCTCCTCAGGCACTCAGGGCATGGAGTCTTTTGCCACAGACTCATGGTTTACTTTTGCCCAAGCTGGAAGGCCAGACATTTTCTTCCATAGTTGGAAGCAGATGCAGGAAGAGGCTTTTGATGTCAATAAAGGAGTCCTTTCCCTTTGCAGACATATGTCCATAGTAACGCAAATTGCATCTTCTCCAAAGGTCAGCGCAGCATTTCTGCATGGTTGCCACCAAAGTGCCCTGGCATCCTTTTCCAGGGAAGCTTTCAAGCCCAGCTGCATATTCTGGCACTGCTGCACTTGTAAATGAATATAGCAAACATACAGTAGCAGCAAAGCACGCTGGAGTGAGCAATGGTCTGGTTTCTAAGCAGCAATAGCCAGTCTAGCAAACACAGTCATGCAGAGGGATTGAATTCACAAGCAGCCTTAAGATTTGCATTCCCCAGCATAGCCAACTCAAGTGTATAAACCACCATAACAGCTTTGCATTCCCCTGGCACGGGGTCTCTGCCTTTCCCCAGGCTGCCTGCGCCAGCTGTTGTGCAGTACTCGTCAGGGCTGGGATTACAACGTTTGACTGAGTGCCCAAGCCTTAGTCATGTTTTTCCTGCGGAGGCAGCACCAGCAGTAGCCGTAACCTAGATAGGGTAACTGGAAGTGGCTATAAATTGCAATTTCCTAGCCATGGGCTAGAAAATAAAGAGAAAGTGAACACAAAATGAAACCCACATAACATGCTTTACGTCAGGCTCCTAAACCTGTTTGGGGAAATCTCTTTCTTTTCTAGTTGATAACAGATTAAGATGTTGAGTAGTAATGACTCTGACAGCCTCTCCAGTCCTATAAGAACAGCCACAAGTCTTAACCCTACAAGCTTTATTGAAAGGATTTTGTTATTCTTCTACCCTTCCAAAATTTTCCCACTAAACTTCTCTCCAGATATATTTGCCAAATGTCTTTACAAGTGGTTGACTTAAATATTCCCTTTACTCAAATGACAGGGAAACAAATTTATAAAACAGGCATTCAGATCTAGCCTTGTGGCTAGCAGCTCTAAGAAGGGCGTATGTTGTCTGGGTATTTCCAAAATAAAGACAAATATTAATTTAATTTCACTTAGGGAAGACAGAAGCAGGAAACAGCTGCTGGTTTTGGTCTCAATTACATTCAGCTTATTTTGCACAGCTCTGCTACCATACAACTTCCTTAAAGCCAGTGCAGTTTACACTTAGGACTTCCTTAAGTTCCCTTTACATGCCAGAACAACTTAAAAAGCCCGAATGAGAAGGAGGGCTGTGGCTTGTTTCTAAGGCATTTCCTAGCAGGTGATGTTAGTGTTTCTGCACCCCTAGCTGTAACGGGTGCAGGACAAGAAAGCCAGAGCTTGGAAGGCTGTGTTGTGCCTTAGAGTGGAGACATTAGCACTAACCTCATGCTAGTATCAGTGAAACAATTTAAGCTTTAATTAATGGTCGTGTGTATTTGCTGCTGCCACTGACAGGGATGCATTCTGCAGTGTTTCAGAGCTGGTGGTGGTGGGTAGGAGTTACGCATGGTGTGTGTTCCAAGCTAATTGACTTAAACACTTCCTTAACGCCCACCACTGTATGTAATTCCAATTACAACGTTTCACATTCATATTTTACAGATCTTGTAGCATAGTATGTTTCCACTGGCATTGTCACACTTCCGAAGGCTGCCAGCAAATACAGCACAGCACAGTCAAAGTGCCCTTCAATATTTATCAGTAAAAAAGAAATACAGTCATTACATTTAAAAACATTGGCGTATTTCTGATTTTTGCGAGGGTGTGTTGGTGGATTAAGCTGTCACTCTTGCACGAAGCATCCCCATAGCTATTTGTGTAGGACTTCAGTGGGAGGGCAGGAGGAGGGAATCCCAGCTGAGTTACTCCCTGCTCCTGTGAAGCAAAACTGCAGCCGCCTGCACTCCCAAGATGAACACTTCTTGGCAGCAAACTATGCGTTATCTCTTCTTGTGTAGTTACAGTGCTCTGCTGTATCTTTGGTCGATACCCCATTATGCAAGTTTGTAAAAGAATTTATATCTGTCTTTTTTTCAGTGGAAAATGACCCACATGTGTTTGTTTGAGATGCATTGTGGTTCACAATGCAAAATTGAATTTATATTTTAGCTTTAGTTTTCACACTATTCCAAAAATTGTACAATAGGAGTCAGAAGTTCTTAAACTGCTTCCCCCCCCCCCCTAAATTTAATTCCTGTCACATTATTTAATTCTAGCGTTCTGTGGATAAGACTTCCTGAGTCACTGAACAGCAATATTTATTTATCTTGCTTGACTTTGTGCAGATAACAGTTCCTCAGGGAAAAAAGCAGATGATAAAAATGGGAATGGCATAATTGTGCCAAAGAGGGATCAGCTTGGAGGTGGTCGTCCAGTCCCAGAAACAGGTAAGACTGACCATGTGAATTCATTTTGAATTATGTTAGTTTTTCAGTCAGGTACTATAGATCCAGATACTATAGTAATGAATTGAGTAATATACTTCCATATTCTGAACTGTCCCTAACTTGTATGATCATACAATTTAGTTTCTCGGCATGAGTTGCTCCAAATATTAGCACTTAAGTGATACACTAGCTGTATTTTTAAAGAAAAAAAATCAGGTTTTCTCTACTGATTTCTCACTGTATTAAATAAAGTGTAATTTCTCTTAACCTCATTGTAGGTGCTGTGTTACCCTTAGCCTTAGGCTTGGCCATCACTGCTTTACTGCTGCTTATGGTTGCTTGCAGACTGCGTTTAGTGAGACAAAAGCTTAAAAAAGCTCGACCTATTACATCCGAAGAGTCCGATTACCTCATCAATGGGATGTATCTCTAAAAATTGGATTTAGGTCAGTTGTTTTCTCCCCTTTCTCCTGTGTCCATGAACCTCTGCCTCTATAAAGGGACCAAAACCTTTAGTTTCAAGTGTAGAAGCCGCCGACGAGATGAGGAACATGTTCTTTCCCTTCGGTGATAAAATAAAGAAGTGGGTAGATGCCCATGCTCAGAAAATAAGAAGCATTCAGGCTCCAAAGAGTAGCTCCAGCTGGCTCTTGTGCAGAAGACATTGCAAGGTGGGGACACTCCAAACTGAATGCAGGGTGCCCTTACCCTCCCTGCAGCAGTCGGGGTCCTGGTCGCGGCAGAGCTTGCCCCAGGGCCAGGGCACCAGAGCAGCCAAAGCCCAGCAGCTCTGGCCGCGCTGGTGGAAACGTAGAGGGAAGCCTGTGCCACCCTGCTCTTCTGCGCGCTGCCACCACTGTGCTCCGCTCTGGGGACCGAGATGCTCCAGACCAATGGGTTACTTCACTGTCCAGCAGAGACTGATTTGTGTCCTTTCCACCTGATGCACTGGGAGTATTTTCATTAAAGAATTTGTCTTGCTTTGTTAATTAAAAGCAATTGCTATCTAAGCACCAGCTTTTGTAACAAAATTTGGGATTTAAGGAACAAATCCTCTTTTCTTTATTTGTAGTTTAAACCTCTGTGCAGCTAACAGAGAGTCACGCTTAGTAAATGCTAAAATGAAAAAATACAAGCCATCAGTGGATGAGGTTGGACTTACCAGTGCTCGACAGCAGTCACGTGCAGTCCCAGAGCTATGTCTGTCCCCGGAGCTCAGGGCCTGTTCAGCCTTTTCCACCTCTAGCTCAACACCCTCCATGGCATGAGAGCAGCACACAGTGGCTCTGACCTGAGACGCCGCAGTGTAGGATTCCTGGTGGTTATCCCATAGCTCCCTGCAAAGCTTGAAAGCTTCAGCGACCTGCCCTCACCCCAGCAAAATTCTCATAGAATTAGAGCAAGTAATTGGTATGTGTGAGTGAACTTCAGATGTGTTAACAGTAAAATGTGTACAGTACATGTTATATATACACATATATATACACACACCATGCTGTCCATCTTGTTTGACTGCCCAAGGATGTCAGATTCATCACGGGTCCCAGTAAAAACAGAGGCAAATGAGGCATGCATCTTTTTGTATGTCGTCTTTTGTACTTCAGTAACTTCGAGTCAGCAAGAATATTGCCATGGTATACAAATAGTTCCTCAAGTTGCTCGGTCTTGATTACTTTATGTAAAATAGCTCCAATAAACCTATTTTATTCTTAGATTTCTTGCATTGCCTTTATTTTCAGCTAAACTTTGTGCTATGAGACCATAGCACGAAAGCAGACAGAAGTACATTTCTCCTCTCTGTGAAATAGCCTTAAAAGAAGGTGGAAACGTGTATGGTGGGAGAGTTGTTGAGGTATTTTGTTGTAGGAAGACTGAGAAGAACAGAGCATCTACCTCCCTGACCCATCTCTCCAGCAGTACTTCAGCGGAGCAGGACAGCAGTCGCAGAGCTGGCCGTGCCAACCACTCAGGGAATCGGGTTGCCAGTGCTCCTTGCTCAGAGCCCTCCTACCACGTCAGGCAAAGTCTGGTGGTATGTACTTCAGCCTTACACTGGGTCCAGGAGACTGTCTGCTGGCGCTGCCCATTTCTGACTTGGGAGCATGGCCTCTCTTCCATCCCAGCCTACAGCAGGCATGGCAAATAGCACAAGACCCCAGAGACCGCATTTTATATACAGCCTTCTAGGAAAGGCACACTGCCCATCTGGTTGGGGTATTATTTCCCACCATGGAAATTTGTTTGGGGTTTTAATGAAATCTCTAATTCTCCTTCACTATCTTACCATAGCAGCAAGAAAAGTAGTCTTTTTCTCACTGTGCCCATAGTGCTTCTATTACCAAAACCCGTTACTCCGGCACGCAGCCAGCAGGAGAATGAAAGGTTTGTTTTTGTTCTTCCGGGCAGGACAACAGCAAGATCCTGCATGGAGCACAAGCCAGCCAGCACAGCCGTGGTGCGAGATGCTGCTCAGCTTTCCAGCCACCTTAGCCAAGAGCAGGCTTTGCTGCTGTGCTGCTGCGAGTGGCGTCAGCCTTCATGGATTTCGCATATGACAGCCAAGAATAAACACCTCCAAGCAGAGCTGGAGCGAGAGCAGCAGACAGCGAGCGCAGCGCAGGAGCCTAGCTATCACTACGTTATAGTTGCCACAGTCTTCCCAGAGACTCTTCTTTCTAGGAGGCGGAGGTGGTGACAGTTGCCACTGTGCAGACCACCAGCCGGAGGCCTCTTACTTCTTGAGTAATTGCAAACTCCACAGCTGGACTGAAATAACCACAGCTGGACTGAAATAAAAAAAGTTTGCTCCTTACCAGAAAGCCTGGGCATTGTCAGCTAGATGAAGAGCAAGACAAAAGTTAGAAAAATGACCGATTGGCTTGGCAGCTCCTGCAATACACACTGGTCTCAATAACATGCGTTTTCATTTAATAGCTTTCATGCTATTCGACTTTAAATAAGCGATACTGAACTGCAGAGCCAGAGCATATCTGAGCACTAGCAGAAAAAGCTGTGGCACGACACCCTTATTGACACGCTGGGGGTGCTGCGCCCTTCTACCCAGGCTGCTCCCAGCCCTTGCCTCCTGCTGACGCCACTTCTGTAGCCCCTTCCCAGCCGCTCCCAAGGTTGGGGCTGGCTCTCCGATCACAAAGGAGCGCTCAGAGCAGGCACTGCTTCTACCCCATCTTCATGGTTGCATTGCTAACTGCTCCTCATGCAAACTTCAGGGGGTTTTACACAGTGTTTTACTGCAGCACAAATCAGATATTCTGTGTGAAAATCGTTACAAGGTCGGTCAGATCTGTTTTTCCTGTCCCAAACACTGGCATGTGTCTATCCACACGTTTGGGACTATGTTCAGTCCACCTATTTTTAATACCAGCATGGTTTAAACAGATAAGCAGAGAATACCGATTGCTCTGATAGCGTATACCTGTGGATATTAGTCCTCTGCGTATTAGGAGAGGTCATTGAAATTTCTTCTGTCGGTGTATGTTAATGTTGACCAAGATAACGTCTTTCTGTTAGATCGCTTTTTCTATTTTCAACTGTTTTGCCCTTCAGACCAACTTACATACACTTAAGGGTACAAATTTCAAAGTAATACTTACCTGAGTTTTAGCCACAATTAGAAGTCGTTTTTTTCTGTAACATGGGTTGCCTGCTGCCCACTTTTGCGGGGGATCCTAGCCTGAACATCCCCGCTGTAGTCTTCCTATAGCACTGCAGGATTACAGCAGGGGCAGTTCCACAAGCACATTTGCAGAACAAAAAGGCTGAAATAGGTCACTGTGATGCTCCATTTGCTTTTTAAATCCCAGATAAAGCATATGAGTTTCAATCCCAAACTCCACAGAGCGAGTCAGAGGCACGAACCAACAGCAACACAAACACGCCACCCCAAAACAAAAGGGAGCCTTTCTAGTAAGCCCCAACAGAATTCACAGTCATGCGTCACCAAGGCCTACGCTTGCTGCTTGCATGAGCGTCAGGAATGGGGATTTTTTTAGCTTTTGCCATTAGAAACCGAAGAGTAAAAGCGAAGAGAAAAACTAGAGAAGATTCAGAGCTGCTGGATGTAAACAGCAGACAGAGGCAATAAATACATAGGAAGAAAAGAGCCCATGAAACAATCGGCTTCACCTGAGTAAGAAAAGGGCAACATGCTGTAAACAGGGAACATTTAGAGGAAAAAAAAAATGTGTAGAAGTAACTTTGTTATATATTTTTCAACTAATAGTTACTTAAAACAAGCCAGGAAGTGAGGATGTAAGGCTACAAATGCAGTCGTACTACAACAGAAACACTTGCTGAAGCCTGCACTCTGCACTGGAGCTCCGAAACACAGAGAGAAGTCTAGACAGACTGAATCAGCGCAAGAAGCCAGTTCAGAAACAAGTTTTTAAAGATACCTGCTAGAATTTTAATTTTTGCACTTGTAAGGCTTCTGGCTGGCAGTTACAAACCCCTCACAAATCCATGAAATGTGTATTTTGAGCAGACAAGGCAGAAAGGTTCAGTGCTGTGAAGGACAGAGTCACAGCTTGCAAGGATGTCATCAGCTGCTCGGCCAACAGAAATGTTTAATCCTGTTTTAAAGAGGGCAGAGCAAGACATTTTAACATAGTTCTTCAACTACCAGATCCTAGTGCACAAAAGAGATGCATTTAAGACAGCAACATTCAAAACAAACAACTGAACAGCACAGACATAGAAGGAGCAGGAAACTTGAGTGGGTGCAGGACTGGAAGGGACTTGAAAGCAGGCAGCGCAATGGAAACTTGGGACTGTGGGGAAAGCATCCCCAAAGACTCATTCCATACACAAGAGAAGACTTTCCTGAGGCTGCCTCTATAGGCAGAGACGACGAGCTTCTTCAGCGCTCTGATCAGAGCATTAGTCTAAGCAGATGCTCTGAATCACCCATTTCCCTAACCAGGGGCCTTTGAGAATGTCCTCCTAGTCCATAAGGCACCTGGAACAAAAGTTACTTGATTAACCTCTGGTGCCCTTTCTCCATTATAGCAAGGAAAGGATTTGGCAGAACACAGTAAACAAGACACTTAATCTGTTCACAATAAATACACCTAAGATGCAAACATATGCCTAAACATGACTGAAAATAGGACTTCAGCTTCTCAGTAGCTTCGGGGAATGTTTTCGAGAATGTGTAGCAGGTCAGTTCCTCAGAAGCGTATGATGAAAATGGCTGGACTACAAAGAAACACGAAAAGATCCAAGTGGGATCTCGGAGAAAGTCTGTGAACAATCTTTATGAAAACAATCTGTTGTTGCTAAAACAGAGTTTTGTTAAAAAGGCACAGGATTAAGTCTTTCCAGTTTTCAAGTCTGGTGTGATGAGACACAAAGTGAGTTCTTTCCATTTCTGCTTCCTGAAGCTTTCAGACAATTTTCAGGGGCAGCTGGAACCCCTCCATACATATTTCAGCAGTAACTATGTCCATTCAATTAATAATTTAAAGAAATATGATTTTAATTCCTGTGCACATTCTGCTGAGCATCTCATTAAAACCCTGCCCAGAGCGCAAGAGAGTAACAGCCTTTCACAGGAGAACTCGGAATGCGTCGTGACACTGCGTTACGAATTTGTGCTGTGTATAAACCTAGCACCCGGAACAGAAAGCAGCCCTGTATGTCAAGGATTAAATGTGGGAGGTAAACAGGACACATATAGGAGCGTTTATAGGATCCCTGCTTGTGTAAGGCCAAGTTTTAGTCCATGCCAGTTTCCCCGAGACCTGGCTGAAAGGCATGGCAACCCAAACCTTGCCACCGGGTGCTCTAGGCACACAAGCACGTCTCGATTACGGTAAAGGCAAAAGGGTTTATGACACCTTAAGAATGTCTGCGCACTTCGCACCACTGGTCTTCAACCTTTCACAGTTATAAACAGACGGACAAGAACTCAGATAGAGCCAACAAAAGCAAACTGTATGCGCCCACAAACCCAACTTAAACCCCATGCTTGAATCCATCTACTGTATACCACAGCGTTTCAACTCTGATTTACACTTCCTGACGTGCACAGTCTGGACATTCTGAAATGCAAAAGCCCCATTCCAGACCTCATCATCTCCTGCATCCCCCTGCACACATGCTGCCTTTCAGGGAGCACTTCCCCTCTGTTTTCCCATTTGGTGGTGGTTTTGTCCTGCACAATGTGCCTGCATGACCTCATCACACCTTTTTGCTGAGCCAGGACCACTGTTCATTCGCTTCAGCAGAATACCTCTTCCACATCACTTGGGACAAAGAACAAGGGTTCCATAAGGGTAATTAGTATTGTTGATCTTTTCCACCTCAAAAAATCAGCTGAATGGAACCAGAAATACAAATCACAAGCTTGGTTTGCGTTACTCATCCTTTGCATCATGTCAAAATCAAGATGGAATTGCGATCATATTCTCTTTCTGTGAACGGCATTTAAATCGAATGCAGCACGTCCTAGGGTACATTGATGAGTAAGAGGAAGAGAACACTGCTGTTGCAAGAACAGGTTAGAACCTTCTTTCTGGCAGGAACGACAGCCTTAGTTCAGAGTTTTCCTCTGGGCATTTCAGTTTACCTCTTTGTGCCAATGGTTAATTCCACAGTCCCTCCACACTCGAAAACCCTGGAGCTTGTCACCCCGTCACAAAAACTCTGCACACGCGGAGAGAACTGCTGCCAGCTGGACGCTCCAGAGCCTGACATGCAGAGCTCCCCCGGCTCTGGGCGTTACTGCCCACTTCCAACTCGCTGACTCCGAAACGTTTCGGGAATCATCAGTGCTGACGCACACCCTCTGTGCGCTACCTTCCCTCCAAAAAATAATCATGTAATGGTCTCTCTGCCCTGAGGTTAGCTGGCTAGTTTGCACGGAAATAGTAAATTAACAGGTTGCTACGTACACAGAAAGCATCCATACGGCACGCTGAACTGCTCTTCTCTGCGGAGCACCCACAGCTCTTCGCGGGTTTTTAAGATACAGGTATGGGCTCCTGGTCCCCTGCTCAGGCTCCGGAGGTCTGCTACTGCCTAATCCCTGGAGAGAGCCAGCCGAGTGACTGCTGCTGGTTCAGCCAATCTGTTCCCCCAAGTCGTTCTGGCTTAGAGGCGATCGTAACGGTCTGGTGAAACATCACTGCGCCTCTTATAAAAAGATCAGCTTTAATCCTTGTGTTGCAAGAGGCAGATCACACGCTCCTAGCTCGCTGGATTCAACCACAGACGGCAGGCCAAATTCACACATTGCGCACGCAGCCTGTTCCCCAAAACACACAAATGTGAACCAAAAGAAATTCCAAACAGCCAAGAAAAACTTCACTTATATTCCATATGGTATTACTTGCTAACTGATGCAATATGCTGCAATACATTAATTAGCTGAAAACAGACACGGTGTTCTGGCCATTTAGTAAACCAGTGTTTTCATACATGCTTGCTTGCTTTTTGGGCATGCAAAGTCCCATGAAGATTTAACAAACCCAAAACCCACACCACAAAAACAAACAGACACCTAGATACAGCTTACTCTCAATTTGTTTTATTTGGCAAAGTAGCAATTCAGACAGTTCACACAGCATTTATTCAAGCTCTTCAAATCTTCTGCATTTCAACTTGTCCTCTTCTCCAAGAAGTTTTTACTTCAGAACCATTGCTCCATCATGGAGGGGTTTTCATTTTCCAATTTCTAAATGCTACTTCTGGATACTCCTTTCTGCCCGAGTACCTTGGCTATCACCAACCCCTTCAGTGGAACGGGTGCACTAATCCCAACAGCCTTGGTCCCTGAAGTCTTACACCTCCTGAAGTGGTTCTCCCTAAAAAAGCTGTCGCCGGGTCTCAGCTCTATCACCTCTTCCAGGTTAGGCTAGCTTATTACACTGTGTCCAGAGACAAGAATTTGGATACAGTTGATCTCATATCTTTCATTTAACTGATTAAATTAGTGAGAAGATATAAATAAAGCTGAACTCAAAATGAATGATACAGTGACCAAAAGGTTGAACATTAGCATGCATCATTTAAGATATTTCACTTCAACACCAAGAACTAGATTCACAGTTGATTGTGGGTTAGTACAAATTTGTCAGACGCAAGTGGGTTTTTCTGAATTGTATTTTCTAGAATACAGGCTATATTAATTGCTTTATAAGATTAATCTTTGTGTATGTGCTCCCAGGCTGCAGTCAGATCGGGAGGTGGTACATTAACTTCCAAACATCTACATAAATTAACTGATACGTATCTTTTACACAGGAATAGGATGGGATGGGGCTGACCTTCAAAGGGAAAGTTATTTAAAACATTCCTCTCTCATTCAGAGGCCTCTGAATTTTAACCTTTATGCTTTCAGGGATTAATCCTATCACAAAATTATTGCTGTTCCACTATAAAAAGTCAAATACATTTTGCAGGGATCACTATGGGTTGGTTTTATGCAAATTATTTTATTCTAGAATGCTTTTTACCATAAAAAAGAAAATAATGATAGCATGCTGTTTACTTTAATTCCTGGTTGCTCAAATCTGAGCAAGATGACTCAAGACATTTCCTCTCTTTTCCCAAAGCAGCTCAACTTACTGTACTGCTTTGTGATTTGCTGTTGACATTTTACAGTTCCAAAACAGAAAACCTGGGGCAGGAAAAAAAAAACCTTTATAGCTTTCCAGATATTCTTCTATATGAAAATTGAAGAACTGCATCTTTATCTGTACTTAGTAGTCCAGGATTCATTATTCCTTCTGCATGTATCACATTTTCTTTGTATAGCAATTAAAAATTCACTTTATAAAAAGCCAGAATTTTTCCTGGGTGCCCACAGTTTGAAAACCGAGAGCATTAATACAGCAAGCAGCTTTGCCAAAAGCAACTTTCTTTCAGAACCAAACTGGATTTTATTTTTTTTTTTTTTTTAAGAATCTAGCAATCCTTATCTCAGTAGTCTTCTGCATACTGATCCTAACCTCACACACAACCCCCCATTTGCTTTTAACTCTGTTTGGCAAAGTGACATTGCATAAACTGTTCAGAACATATTTATGAATGGCAAGATCCATGGGCATCACATCAGTAGTGAGCTATAAACCAAAACAGAATTTCAAGACTGTTAATTAATTTTAAAAGGGAAGGGAAAACCATGTCTGTTTTGTCCAACTTGAACAGCAATGTTTGGTAAGAGCAGGCACCCACCTCTAATGTCTTGAAGTTTAATATATACAAATGCCTGGTTTAAAGGTAATAAAGCAGCTGATTGTATCTACTACATGCTAGTCTATGACACCATGTCAAAAGCTTAACAAGGAAGTTCATCTCCTTTTAGTAGCATCTAGCAGACATCGGAACACAGAAAACCTGGTATTACCTACATAGTGTTGTAAGGTGCACAGAAGCAGTTTTACCAAGGGACACAGGAGCTGAGAAGTGAATGTTCAAGTACCCCCATCAAAATTAGAGTTCACAAGCTGTAGGTCTTCGTCTGCAGTTCTGCAGAAATTCACTTTGAACAGATGAAAGTAAAATGAAGGCATGTTAAATAAAACAGTGCCCACAAAACTTTCCACCACTTCTTTATCAGATTTGCCTTGAGCGTCTAAAAAAATAAAACAAACACCACGCTTTTCCATGCTGATAACAACAGTATAACGAAGTCCAAAACAAGCTGCAATGCTGTTGGTTTTCAAAAAGCTTTTAGAACTGGAGATGAGCAGTCCACTGTAACACTACATTTGGGTCAAGATGATGTAGCTTTTACAATTCATCCCTGTAGAAAGAAAAACACATGCAGTTACATTTCTCCTCCCCTTAGAAATCATTTTGAAAAGTTTTGCTACTGAATCAGATTACACTTAAGTGCTCAAGCACATCAGCAAAACTTCAGAAATCTCTTCAAGCATTTAAGCAAAAAACCAAAAAAAAAATCCAAAAGGAAAGGCAACAGCAATCCCATATCATCTCATACTATTATGTGATGTACCATGAAATATGGGTCCCTCTATTTTACATATAATGGATCATTTGCTGTAATAAACATCCCCTGCACCACACAGCTGGTTACACCTGTCATCGAAACTCTGTTGGCTACGTGCTGGCAAGAAACTGAGCCAACTTACTAGACAGAATATTGGCAAAAAAACATTCTTTGTAGCTGTCAAAAAGGCAAGTTTAACTTCAGCTGCAGTCTCTCAAGAAAGCTAGGAACAGAATCTCACATCAATCTCACATCAGGGGGTACAAACTGCATGATTTTATTTAGCAGGCGAGCTCGATTAGCTCCTGAAGGAACCATGCTAAGTCAGGACTAGGTTATGGAAAGGGTGTGGGCAGGGTGGATGGTGTGTGCCTATTAAAAGGAGATTCAGGGAGGAGAAAGAACGCATCAAGAAGTCTCTCTACATCACTATGAGGAATCTACAAAATGCAGGTTTTTGTTCCTGCAGGACATTAAACACACTAAAACAGGAAACCCATAGAACCCATATTCCAACAGTGATGTTATCATATAGAATCATAGACTCTTTGGGTTGGAAGGGACCTTTAAAGGCCACCTAGTCCAACCCTCCTGCAGTGAGCATGGACAGCTTCAACTAGACCAGGTTGCTCAGATTTGTTTAAATATTTCTAAAGCATTAACTTTAATGCAAAATGCCCATCAAATCTGAAAGCTGTGCACTGTGCCATTACAAATGTTGGCAAATTCAAAACAGAAGTGTTTGCTTTCCCCCCCTGCCCAAGGCACAAAGGATTGATAAACTCACAATGAGTTCACTCTGATTTTTCTTTTAGTAGGTGCCTCATTAGCCAAAGCAAACACTGTCTGAATTAAGAAAAACTTCACTAATGTGATTGCTGGCTCAATACACAATAGTATTTCCAGCTATCATGCAAACTAACCCACAAAAATATAATGCTACATACACACAAGCAAAAGCTTTAAAGTTACAAAGGCACTGTCCTTCGGGAATCACATAGCATGGAATGACAGCATGCAGAACATTTTAAAAGCAACTGAAAAGGCTGTTGCAACTAGTGCTTCAATGACTATTTTTCTATCTAATGCAGCTGGGATGCAAACCTTGTGATTTGTTAGTGATAAATATTTGCATTCTTTGCACTGCCTTCTAATAGTGAGGTACTAATCATACAGCTTCAGTGTTGCAGTAATTACAGAAAGCAGAAAAAAGCAGAAGGGAGAACACCACATCTTGGCAGGGGTAAAGAAAAATCTGTTTATAGCCAAAGATTTGGAAGTTCTCCGTATTTGCCTATTTCACAGAATGGGTATTTGCATACTTTAAACGGATAAAAATAAATTAACGTCTGATATTGAGTTTAAAATGCAGTGCTGGTGAACTTAAGACAAGTGTTTCATTCATCCTTAATGCTTCCAGGAGCTGCATCATCAGTCAACATTTACAACCTCAAAAAGCATACGTAAGTAATGACTACTGCTGTTGCTAGTTTAGTCTCATATGCTTAATTGCTGATGTGATTTTCATCCCGATTCCTACCATATACTCTCATAGCTTTGTAAAAGCCTGGCCTTTTACTGTGACAAATAATTCTTCATCCTTTAAACCCAAGCTAGATCCTCAAGAAATTGTAAGCCCAAGAAAAATTCTGTATTTACTCTGAAACTATTAAACATTATAATTTTCCCCAGCCACAGATGTTGGCAAGGTTTTTTGCATAATGTTACTAACACAGTTAGTGTATTTGAAGTGTGCCGGGTTTTTTTCTTTTACAAAACAGTATTTGTACTTAGAATTGACATAAGTGATACTAACACGCCAATGTTTTAATTGTTGGTATTTGCATTGCTTTAAACTATTCCTGAGCAAATAATGTTAATTAAGTTAATTATACCCTAGATGTCACTTTCAGAATAAAGATTTTCATATTCTATTAGAACATTTACTGTATTAAGGGGATCAGCTTCCCTCAAGAGATTTTTCACTCACTCTTCACTACTTGTTAATCTAACAACAGCATGCCAGCCCAAAACAATCTATGATATATGTGTTAAAATTATGCAGCATTTATTTTCTGCTTTTGATTTTTTTATTTTCTATTTTTATTAATCTATTTTCTTATGAGAAGCTGAGCTCGTATGTGCACTATTGAATTAATCAGAAAGTTACAGAGAAGTCTTAGATCATCAGGTCGGTAAAACCTCTCAGCTTTCCACCTAATCTGAACAGTCTGCAAGACTTAAATACATATTGCAAAACAGCATCAGTTGATCTGAACTTCAGATGTATGGATCAGAAGCTGCCAAGCTATGAAAACTACCAGGCTTCAGCTACTGGTAAAAATCAGGATACCTGCCTATCCTCCCAGCAGTAAAAGATCTATGCTGCTACCAAGCTTAAAAAGGAGACTCAAAGACGACTGCTATTTCCTTGTTCAAAATATCCTGTTGTCCTCTAGACCCATAAGAAATATCCACTGATTAATTTGTATTTTTCTCCCTTTTTCTGGCCACAACTATTTGCTGCGATTCTTACAAAACTCACATAATTTCCCTCCACCTTCATATATGCACTCCTTCCAATTTGCTTACTAGCTCCTGCTTAGCAAGCAATATATATATATTCAGGTTTTAAGTCATCACAACAGTCCTTCTCAGTCCCTTGCAATTCTAGCAAGAGAATCACTCATCTAATATTGTCAACTGAGGCATCAAAGCAACTTTACAAGCTCAAGTTAAAGCAAATTTCAGAAGTCATTAGCTCAAAATTACTATTGTAAAATATAATTTTTTAAAAGTTTGAAAAATTTTGCCTTACTAGTAGGGAAAACATTTACAGGAATATTCTACATTTTCCATTGGGAGTATCCAACAACAAACTAAGAAACATTCTCAGAAAAATCTAATAGTAGCATTTCAGGTAAATGTCAGAGTTCACTACAAATCTTATCAACAATAAGAAATAACAGAAGTTTGGGATACAGGTAAGTCATGAAGTGTTGCAATTTGTCTTCACCTCTTCGGTGGAAGGCATTCAAATTAAATATTTGAATGAGTATTTATACATTTATCTGAAATCTGTAATTCACTCTTTTTGATCCACTTCAATTTTCTTGTCATTAGGCAGCATTTGACTTTCCCTTTTTGATACATCATTCATCCATGAAAAATAGGCTCTCATTACTGATACTGTATTTCTAATTCTTATTAGGCTATACTCCGAATTTCAGTATCTACTCAGTGTTTCAGCAGCCAATTAGTTCTCCCTTTGTAATTTTAAATGTAACTAGAAGCAATATTTGGACTTTAACATTTTAATCTGGCAAGGTGCTGTTATAAAGTATTTACTATTTGCTATGATCAATCATCAAATTGCGATAGTAGGCTGAAATGATAAAGAAAAGGAATTTTCTCTGCAACCTATTATATCAGTTACATCATGTGCATTTTTGCATAATACATAATTTTTAAATTTAACCTAAAATATTCTGTGCAGAGATTCTTTTTGCCAACGTAAAATAAAAACTTTAACCATAATTATTAGTCTGCATAGCCTAAGGAATTCTGGGCAAAAAATTCCTGCTCATTTCAATGGAAATTAGACAACTAGCTCGTTAGGGGCATTTGAAACACTGAATAAAGAGTTTCTAAGCAGAAACATATTAAAATATTTCCTACTAAACATGTTTTCCAAAAGGGTGCTTAATCATGTTGTATGTACAGATAGGTGGGATGCAGTAATAGCCCCAGTCTAGTCACTGCAGCTGTTGCTCAGAAAGGTTATACTGTCATAATTTTGTACTTTATCAGCAAATATGAATTTAGCATGACATTTATAAATAATTTATCTTAATGCAATATTTTAAGTTAAAAAAAGTAATTTGCAAACTTTTAAAATAGCTGCCTATTTGGAAATAAAATCCATGTTTGCAAGAGACTCATTGCTAAGTATTCCTTACATTGTTATTCTCTTTAAATTGTCTCTCCATATATGTAGTAAGTGAACGCTCACAGAAAAGTAAAACCAGAGAGATCCTAACTTTCACCAGAACTGACAAGAAGGTAGCCAAGAAGCTGTGTTCTCAACTGTGTGGCATAAGAGGTCTTCTCTCCTCCCTACTTAAGAGTAAGAAAAAAACAATTAATAATTGGGAAAGTTTTATGTGAAAAGATAAACACCCTTAACCAGCATAATCACATAAGGGGGCACTTACTGCTGGATAGGGTTCCTGTGTATCTTTTACTTCCAAATGTCCCATAGAGTCACATTTGAGGAGATTCCCACTAATATTTGAAGCTTAAAAAATACTATTGCAGCTGAACCCAAACTAGACACTTATTGACTAAATTTAAATAAATCCAACAATATTCAAAAAAATAAGATTTTATTTAGCACCATAACACCAATTTATCAAAATCCAAGGAGTCTTCTCCTTCCTTGTCCAGATTCTCCAGCTAGTCCAGATTTTCTTTTGCCATGAGGTCCAGTTTTACATAATGAAGAATGATGCGAAGCATCTGAAGGTAAGTTTGACCTCAAATACCACTTAGAGATCAAATCACTGTTGTGCTGCTTTGTAAAGAGCACCTTGCAGCCCTAGTAAGGAACTGTACTAACTTCTCCAGCATATGAATGGCTAAGCAAAAATTCAAGTGGCTTCTTTCTTGCCAACTGAAAGGTCTGCTGGCCTAGGAAAATGCTGGTGGCCTATCAATTGCATTTTGTGAAGGGATACCAATTCTTGACATGATGAAAAGGTTACCTGCATTAGGAATGAAATTGCATAACAATGTAAACTACTAAGAGAATGGTAAGCTGAACACACAGGATTCTTGAGCTACTCTAAAGAAATGAGCATTCAATGAATTTAAGATTTACAACAATTAGAGTCTCTCATAGACTACAACTCTTTACTACTGAAAGACTTAAAGATACTCTTCCAGAGGAGTCTGTAATTGATCTCTGCTCACAGGTCTTCAACAATCTAGGAAGTGTAGAAAAAATATCTCTTTCATCTGTGATGCTAGCATAGGTAACAAATGCTGATTTATAATAAGAGTTTCCTTAGCAGCAGCTGGCTGACCATACACTTTGGACTCACCTATAAGAAAAAACAACAAAAAAGACAGATGTGACCTCCTGTGAGGTCAGCAGTGCACTGGCAGTTATTCTTGAGAAAGGAATGGGAATTTTTTTCAGATCCAAAAAAAGATGATTAAAGAAAAAACAAACATTATAAGAAGTGGACTTCTGAGATTTTCTTTAACAGAGATTTCCACATCTGAACCCGATTTAAATGTACATAGAAAGAAACAGCCTCTATGCCATAGTAGTGATCAAGGTAACCCTTCAGGCTAAGCACTTAACCTTTTCTGATAACACCAATGTATACTGTCAATACTTAAAAATAAACAAAGAAAAATCAAGATGTATTTCATAAAAGAACAGAAACAGAAACTGGTAAGAACTAGAAAAGAACCCCACAATATTCATGACCAAAGCAGGCCCAAAGACAATCTATTACTTCTTCCTGAGCTAGCTAGAGAAAACAGAGTACAAAACTGCATAGAAGAAATGCAAAGACCTTAGAATTTTAGTCCTTAATACACTACACCACCTTCACTAGCAGGAAAGGATAACCACTGTCATTCCAGAAACGCTTCAATAAACACTGTTTATAGGAACACACAATTGCTACTAATCAGATCAGGTGGAAACACAGAAAAAACTATAAAACCTCACTGGAAAAAGGAAGGCTTAAGTAAGAATACTTCTCTTTTCTAGAGTAAGCAGAGCATGCACTCTAAACTTGAATTAAGTCCACCACATTTGCCAGAGGGGGAAAACGACCACAAAGCAAGCCTTCCTAAGCCTTACGAGAGGCAGGAAACCCCTGAGTATCACACTGAAGGAATATTGGCAATATTCAAGGACAAAGTATTAATTTACATAACAAACACAAAACATCTCAATAGCGAGCTTGCTTCACAAGTTTTGCACTAAGCAGTAACTAATTAAAGTAGCTCTAAGAGTAATTTGTACATGGTGGCTATACAGTAATCCAAGAAACACTGAAATGGGGTTTCAGTAAGCAGCAGTAACGCAAACTGCTTTATTTGTACTTTTTATGGTATTTTGATAGCTTAAAGTTTAAGTGTTCATGTATCCAAATCACAAGCTATAATCCAGAACATCAAGGGGAAAAAAAAAAAAAAACCCACACACCAAAAACCTAAATTTAGGGGTTATAAAGCTCAAAAGCTGTTTTCAGAACTCAATACACATCTCTACACTTCATTAACAGATAATACATTCACAAGCATTTTCTGCCAGGAAGCAAAACAGGACTGCTGCTTTGTTCATTCGCATACTAATGCCTAGCATGGTTTAAGCTGACAGCTGTGTTATGTCTATGTTACTGGCCATTCAGTTCAGCAAATTGGAAGGTTTACTAGCTCTAGAAAAGCCTTTAGAGTTTGCTGTGCTGGCAAACAGATGACAGACTTTTAATAACATGTCTGAAAAATTTTTCTGAACACTACATTTATACTTCAGGGAAGAAGGGATTACCTTCTCCACTTTCTGCTACTTGGAGGCTGAGGGAAAAGTGCTTGCAAGATTATCTGTATTTCCCATAAAGGATTTTACAAAGATTTTTCTTCATTCGTGACATTTCAGAAAAATAAAAAATGAACACCCAATTACCACTAACTTACAGGACAAAACAATATTTATTCTTAAGTAGTATTTTACACTTTGCCCTAATTGCTGGGCAAGCTAGTTATAAAACATTCATTAGAAGAGAAGTTTAAATTTAGAAAATACTGTGTTCCAAACAACAAATAAGAAACTTCAACACACCAAAGACTAAAGACAACATGTCCGAAACAGACAAAGTGCAACCCATGCAATATTTTTCTTCTGCTTTTAAATTAACTCAAACTTAGCATAACTTCCTTTTGGTGATGTAGTAATGCAGACCGAGTCACTTTTCATGGTATGGAGGAGCAGAAAGCAATGACAGCAGCAAAGGCAGGCCTTGCAGTCTATCTGCTTAAAATTCACACCCTTTCACCTTGCATGTGTGTGGAAGAAGTAAGTGGAACAGAAAATCACTTCCACCTGGACCACTGCTTCTCTTTATCTGTTAAAGGCACATATATCACTCCCATCAGAGGCTTCATTTTGACACTGCCATCTTCTAGTTTGTCATACTGTTCGAGCATCTGGTTTCCCCCTGCAGGGCCAACTGGTAATATCAATCTTCCGCCAGGTTTTAACTGATCTATAAGCTAGAACACAACACAGAAATTAGAATGTAACCAGGCGCTTCAGAGAAGCTGGATCCAAAGTTTGTTACATTAGATTAACAGTTTTGCCACAATTTATCTATCTACTCTTATGAAGTAGATAACTACTTCAATTAGGAAAAATTAAAAATGCACTGAAAATTAGAGTATCACAACAACATGGTACACAATTGGTATTACAGAAACATTCACAATAATTTCATATAATTGCAAAAGAAGGTAAAATAGTAATTGGATTAACTGGGTTGGTTGCAGTTTTAGTTTCTACATAAGAGGGGAAAAATGTGTAAATCACAACTTATTTTTACACTAGATTCAATCTTTTAAAACTGCCAGTTTTAACTGTTTGGTACTTATTGTGCATCAGTACAGGCCCATTGTTTACATTTTGGGGGTAACTGATCTCCCCTAAGTCCTCAGGGTAAGATTTGAGATTTGTGACTTTTTTTTTTAATTAATCTTCCTGGAATAATTTTAAGTGATCTACAATACACTCACTACCCAACAGCTCCTCTTTCATTCTGTGAATGGAACAGCATTTTATGAAGCTTGCCTAAAATATATGAATATGAGTAAGACAAGTGACAAGTAACTGTATGTGAGAGAAATATTTGGGGTTTTTTTTCATAACTAATCACAGCAGTCTCAAGGAAAATTCAATACTTCCCAGATGCCATGAAAAAAAAAAACCAAACCTTAATCCCTACTACTAACAAAAGTTATAATTAAGAACTGTTTCCTTCACTAATAAGCTTTAAAATACCTTTGTGGGAACACCACACACACCCCCCAAAATAAAATTAAAAAAAAAACCAAAAAAACAAGAAACAATGGCCAATGTCTGGAAATGTCTAACCTGTCTACAGCACCTCAAACCTCCAGTCCTTCATTACCCCTCATTACAATTCAGATTCTAAAAAACTTAACTGGTATCTAGCATACCAAAATCATGCTATATATTCCCATTCACGTGATAAAAGGAAGAGGAAAAAAAAGACCTTATTTTCAAGAATGGACTTCATGTATGTACATCCTAAAGTCCCTGGCTACTCTTCAGCTTCTCTAGTAAGTACTGCCCTGTATACACTCTGAAAGCTACAAACACATGGCATTGTCTGTATTTCCAGCTGAGTGGGTCTCACTCTTCCAACAGGCTCAATGCCTTAGAACCTCGGAAACAAATTCTGTAATTTAATGTTTGCTAAAACAAAATTCATTTATTAAATAAAATGTTCCAGTTCATTGTCGTAATAGAGGGTTGTGCAAAAGTCACTTTAAACTATATTTATTTAAAGAGTTACTAGAACATACAACTTTTGCAAACCAACAGGAAGCCCAATGATAACAGAAACAAAAAACCCCCACAACATACAATAATACCACCCTGCCCACTGATACTCCCAACAGTGCAAGTCTACCAGGTATTTTATATGTAAGTGTATGTAAAATGGTCTTTACAGCTAAGAGATTACTGAATCCCACACATAAAACATAAAGGCTTACTGCTTGGGGCACAACTGGTGCTGCAGCTCCTACATGAATCGCATCATAGGGAGCTTCTTCTGCATATCCCATTCTTCCATCTCCCACTGCAAGAAAACACTTTTTTTTTTTTAACATTTTCAAAAGGAGTGGAGAAAACAGCTGACTGCTATATCTATAGGTAGATAAAAGGCTATCCTCAGATTTCAACTAAAATTCTGCTGAGCAGTAATAGCACGATGAAGTCAGTTTTTAAAATATTAACACAATTGCAAAATAGATGTAACAAAACACCTTCATATACACATACACGCACTCATAAAAGATATGAAATTAGAAAGCATGGATTTATAACAAAAGTTCTTGGAGACACATGGTCCACCCAGAAGAGACACAAGTATTTATATGCCCTACCATTCTAATGCAGGTGACTTTTCCTCTCATTTACCATCTTACCACATATGCTTTTCCTTGCCTTGCCTTCACACACACCATTCCTAAATATAATGCAAATCATAAGTCTAAAGCATTAAATCTCAGAAGACTCCAAAGGTGAGGAAAAGACAAAGCAACTATTAACACGGACTATCACCTATAACTGCACTACCGGTTGGAATGAAAGACCACACCTACATTCATACATGAATGCAGTACCACACTAATCCCCACGCATCCCCCTTTGCCAGCAGGTCAGTCTCTCTATCCTTCCTGCAGACAACTGCTGGACTAACACGGATAGCCAGGTCAGACCTGTGGCTAAAGCTCCAGGTGGCTGTTTGGAAGATGTTAGGAGTAATTAAGGTATTCAGAGGGCTACTGATGCAGCTCCAGCTTTGGTGGAGGACTCATGGAGAAGCACCTTATTACAGTGTCTCTTACGATCCCAGTTACGCAGGATGAAAGGGGAACAGATGGAGTTTTTTAAACCACTGAAATGTAGCAAACTAATCTAGACCCTGAGTTAAGTTTTGAAAGAAGATGATGTGCATGTGGCATCCACAGTATTTACAGGAAACCAACAGGAAATTCAGAGCAAGTCAGACAACCTCTCTCTGGAGTTGAAGTAGTAAATGAGGCTAAACCATCCATAAATTCACACTCTGCGAGTGCTGAAGTCCCAGTAATCAGTCAAGAAGAAAAAGCAAGGAGGCTAATGAACATAGTCCTCTGCTCAGCACAAGTAGTTGTTTGGGGTTTCCTGTCTGTTCTCCTGACTGAGCTTTGACTTTTGTGCAATCACTATTATCACAGGTTAATAAAAAGGCTGAATGAGTCAAAACAAGTTCTAAGTCCCTGCCAGGGGCTGAAAATTTGTCAACTTTTTGCCTCCAACAACTCACAAGGCAGGAAAAATACATGGCAGGCATAGCAGGTTTCATTTTGACCTCAGTGACACGAAGAGCCACCTGGACAGTACCACCACCCTGAAGTAGCCAAGAGGGTACAGGAAGATCTGGAGAGCTCCTTGAAATGATTAAAATCAGGGAGTTTGTCATCTTCCATATTAGGTCCTGAAACAAGGCCCTGCAAGGACCTTCTACACTCAAAGCTTAAGGGCTATAGGAAGAGAGCATATTCTCACATATAGCTGAGAAGCTCCTTAAAGCTCAGTGACTTACTTCCTCCTGTCATCAATTCTGACCAGGACAAGCTCCAACCAAGGGCCACAGGTAGCAGCTGTCAAGCAAGAACTACCAGTGCTTCAAGAGAACCCATGCCTATTGATCACCCATTCCATTAAGTCAGCTTTCATTACTGTTGCCAGTAATGAAGATGAAAGTTCCAGTATTTCCAGGGCTTAATCTTTCTGACTCCGCCAAAGTGGGTTCTTCTGGAAAACCATCTCAATGCAGTCAAGTATGTAATTTATATTTGCTTATATATTAGTAGCACTGTACACATCCAAAGAGGAAGTAGTGATGTGCTACTGTTTCAAGTTGCTGTTCCCTCAGAGAAGGCAAATGGAGAAAGACTTCTTTAGCTCAAACATGCAGATACAGCTTTGAATTACGTTAGGTACACAGGGAGACAGACCCTCATTCCCTAAAATGCAGCAGTAGGCATGAGAAGCAGTGATCTCCAGTACTGCTGGCAAAAGATCGATAAGTTGAAGAAACAGCTGAGAAAGAAACTGCTAAGTTGTCTTCTGAAGAACGCATGTATTCTGAGACTTAAATGCACATTGTGTGCTGTCCAGAGAAGTCCAAATGTGACTTCCGCACATCTTATCACACTGACAGCAGTAAAAAGGACCCAAAACAGCTAAACCTTTTTCTCTTAGAATCAATAGTTCAAACCAAAGCTACCATCTCCAGAATCAGCACACACCCACCAAAAAAAAAAAAAAAATCATAGTCCTTTATATGCATCAAGCACAGCATGGCTCTTCCCTTTCAATATCCACAAAAATTCTCCTGGCTACAACAGTCAGGTATATATCCACCCACAATGGGAACACACTTTTAGATATCCAGAAGATTTTAAAAAAAAGTTAACTCAGCATTCATATATGCAATGTGATACAAATTATATTATTCAATGTCCAAGGGGAAACAGCAGCCCAAATTTTGAGCTTGTGCTTACATCCTGAATAACATCACCTGTCCTACTCAGATCTCCAGTTACATGCAGCCTGTTAACGAAGTAATCACAGTGGTGGGTGGCAGGTGGTGATGAAGGGGGAAGTAATGTCAGGACTTTCTGACATAAAAGGGTTTTGTAGCTTGTTTTTAAACGTAGACCTGATCTGCTGATCATGGTACTCAAGCCTTCAGCGTCTCTATGCAGACCTGTGTCACTCAGTTGTAGCATAAGCACAGAAACAGAACAAAACTGCTTCACTGTGGTTAGAATACCCTCATCCCCTCTGGCTATGTCTGTATCAGCAAATAGTGCAGTACAATAGAAGCAGATCTGTACAGCAAAACAGTTTTTGCTGAGAACCTGATGTCTGTGCAGCATATGCATTTCAGAACGATTGCTCTGGTCTAGCTCTAGTCTTCGTGGTTTAGTGCGTGTTAACATATCAAATATTTAGTTGATTCTCAGAGCACATAATCCAGTCTTGTTTCATGCAAAAGGAATCAAAGCTTGTGCGCTCCAGGCATACTCTCATGTGAGCCAAAGTATGGTAAGTGGAAGCAGTTGAGAGACTGACCTCAAAGGCACCCTCCTGACTTTAAAAACAAAACAAAACAAAAAGAACAAACCACACACCCAAAAAAGGCAAAAAAACCCTCACAAACTAATATAGAGATACCTTAAGTATACCTATTCCCAAGTTCTCAGTGCGGTTCTACTTCTGAGACACCTCAAAATCATGCTGATGTTTCTAAAATGCACTTATGGCATATCTGAGGTGTGACAAAGCAATGGAGACTGTTTGAAGCACACTTTGGAAAAGCCAGCAACTGACTTACCTAGTCTTAATTCATACAGTTCCCATTGCCAATCAACCCTGGGTTTTCAGGGGTGTTTATTGGTGTGTTGGGGACGAGGATGTTTGGGGATGTTTATTTGTTTTGTTTTAAAAAACAGCTCTGTCTGGATTCTAGCTCCACATTAAAGAGCTCCCAGAAATCCAGCACAGGTGAAACATTCTTCTCCACCCAATTCACAAAAGTGCTACTCATCCATCTGTACTTTTTAAAAATTTACCTCACAACAAAACTATTCAGAAGTCATCCTGCTACACAGTCAAACATAATGTAGATGATGCTTACTTAGAACTCTAGACTCCCAAGAGCATCAGAGTTTGTTCCAGGTATAACCAGAAGCATAAGTCCAAATTGCTCTTGTACAGCAACAATGGAAGTTATCCCCCCATTTCCCACTCTACAGCCCCAACAGTCTCAGTACAACTTATTTTCCGAAAAAGTTTAAGGTGTAAAGTGTTCTCAGTGCATTCTATACACGTGTACGAGTACATGTATTGATTGGCTTATGTAAAAAAGATTTAGAAACCTCACTCATTTAGAAAAAAAGAATCAAAATTATAAGATAATTAAGATAAGAGCCAAACATCACATAATAATAATTTTTCCAAGCGCTCTTGTAAGAAGCCTCAAAAATCATTCAAATCTTCAACTTTTCAAACTTAACAGATAGAATGATAATGAAGGGAATACTTTCCTCCTGCCTGCTTTGCATCTTCTAAAAAAAAAAAAAGGAGCATCTTTTCTTTTAGTCAAAAAAACAATCTACTGTCCTTGTGTTTATTTTAGCATTATTTCCTCTCAGTAACTCCGACTGAATTACAGTAGTTTGGTACCAATTAATCACTTCCCTAACATACAAATACTGTTAATTTTCAAAACAAGTGAAATAAACTTCAGTGATGCATACTGCCAATCTGACACTTTTTTCACTCTACTCCCTGCATGTAGCTTTCTCAACTACTATATCAGAAGTATGAAGGCTTTGTTAAAATGCTCACATTTAGATGACAGTACATTTATTCAAGAAAAACTGTGCATTCAAACCCAATTTTACATAGCAAATTTAACATGACAGACCTTCAGCATGTATTTTCACCAGAAAACACTCCCCTGTTAAGCTTCTTTAATAGAATGATTACATATTCTTTGAAATTACCAGAAGTCATATTCTCAAAACTGTGTGAAGATATTTTTCAAAGGCCTAAAGATGACTTGGATTTTAAAATTTTCATTTGGCTCTTCTTCCTTTGGTTTAACTTCTTAAATTAGAATTTTTAATCACATCCAATTCCAGTCATTTTTAACCAGCTGCTAGAAAGAATATCAGTGTAGTAGTAAGTATATCAGTCTGATGCTCACCAATCAGTTTCACTCTTCCTGAAGACAGCAATGTGGGATCATCTTTTTTGACATTATTTATTGAGTCATCTACTAGTTCTTTGATATGATCAATTCCTACAACTTGTCCTTTGGGACCAACCTGGAATAAAAATATACAGTTGAATAATTTCTGCTAGATTTATTTATAGAATGAGTATTTCTATCTCCTGAATCCATTTCTCTAAAATAAAAACAAAAACAGTAAAGTGGTAGTATATATTTCCCAATGTTATTAAAACTACTGCTTAGAATGACACATCTTGACTGCTAGAAGTAACTGGTAATTAAAGTTTCTCAGTACATTCTTATAAATGCTTGTTATAGTCATCTTTTTGAGATGCAATTCAGTTAAGCTATACTATTAGTAGAGATTTCTTCTGTGAATTTTTAGAAGTTAAATTTGATCATGAGTGTTTGCATTACCTGCAACAGAAAATTAACAGCTTCAAGGACAAAGACTAGAACTAATCTCCTCTCATGATGAATAAACTTAAAGATTAAGGTTTTTCTAGACGAGACCTTACTTCAAGGAAAATAGTAACTTAGAACAAAATGCATGACTTCTCTCAAGAGTTCTATTCTCTCAGAAGCAAATGCAGCAATTAACAGTCAGGAATAAACTACCTTTTACCTACCCCTGCATTCATGAATCTACTTTCATATTTACAGCTCTCTTCCACAGGAAGAGTGGAACTTTTGAGAGCTCGTAACTCACAAAAGGTCACAAAAGATCTGTGTATTCTTAGGTGGGGGGAAAAGGCCTACTAACAAAAAAATTCACCATTACAGGTACTTCTTCTAGAATTGTGTCTTTACTCCAGAAAAAATTATTCCTATTTTGGAGAGAGGAAATAGAATCCAAATCCTAATCTGACCATTTTTAACAGAATCCTCCTCAAAGAACACAATGGCAGAAGAGCCCATCCTAGCAGCCCATGTTGTCATACAACTTTGTATTTGGACACATTTGAATGCATTGGTTATGTTTCTGTATCTTACATTTTAATGATGCCAAGACATGGAAAATTAAAAACTGGTTACCACGGGGATTTTCTTCTATTTTATTATGGACAAATACGTTAAAAACATCAGAAGAGCAGTGTTCTCTCTTCTTTAAGTGGAAGACCACCAGCCTAGCCTTTGAAACAGAGCAAAACACATGGCAAGTTTTCACTACAACCACAGGTTGCTATTTGGAGTAATGCCTGGCAGTCAGTTGTACCACAAGCTGGCAAAAGGTCCAGTGTAGTCCAGCAAAGGGTACCATTACAGAAATTAGAATTTAGCAAAACAGTCATAGCATGAAATAGCCTGATATAAAGTAAGAGAACCTCCTGCTGCTGTCATAGTCTGTTATGCAATTTCTGAGTCCTCATCAATGACATCTGTCTATTACCCTGGAACTTTGAAGCGTGTGCAATTGAAACAATAGCAAAATGGCACAATTTTGGAGATCTCCATGGTCTGTTTGGAATAAAAATATACCCCACTTTTTATAGTTCCAGTACTTACAGGATGAAAACTACAATTCATTTCATTTGCCAGCAACCTTTAAAAGCAAATAAACTTATTTAAGTTTGTATGCTATGTAGATAAGTTTATCACAGCAGTTTAACATGGAAACTCAAACAACAATCTTAAAGATGCTCTACTAGTCTAAGTAAACATAAAGCTTTCCCAGAAGTACCACAAATGAGATTATCATCATAGGAGCAAAGCTGTCACGACATCAATGTGCACTCAGGTACTTGGGCCACAAATGTGAGCTGTTCATTCTAGATCTTAGGGAGACTGAGAAGAAACATCCATATGATCCAGTAGGCATATCCCCAATGAATTTTGATAGCAAAACACTTATAGCATCATTCCCCATAATATACTTCTTTCAAGCTTTTGTTACTGTTAGAAAAGAACTTTACAGAGGAAGTCAGCGCAGTACATATTTTCTTATCTACATTCATTCAAGTGGATGAAGCAAGATCCCTACTGCACAGTAGTGATGCTATCAAGCAGAACAAAAACATTTGTCCAAAGTTGCACAAAACACATGTCTGTAAGGCATTCCACAGCATACCACCAAGGAGGATTCAGAAGAGGAACATGGCATTCATATGCAATAAAAACATAGTGTGATTAACCTCAGCAAAACTGGAAAGATATTTCCTTTTTGTGGTAATTCTGACTTCCCTGCAGATGTTTTCAAGTTTTCTTATACAGCTGTTTTAAAATAAAAAAGTGCACATCTTATCACATGTGCTACTGAAAATGGCTATTCCTCTATACATTCATAACTTTCTAGCAAGAAATATGTATAACTTTGACAAAAGTTTTAACACTTGTGGGATTGGAGTTCCCATGCCTGCTACTAGCACTTGATTATTGACTACAAAGTTAGACCAACAATAATAGGTAGAAAGTTGAGTAAGTGATGCTTAAGATTTCCTCTAAGCTCCATGTTGGTTAACTTATTTCAACTACAATTTTTATTTTTTAATTTTGCAGCTAGCACTTAGAAAACCTAAATACTTTTTCTAGTGCATTGCTCAGTCCTAAACATTCTTATCTAATTCTTAACACAGGAAACCAGAAGTAATGGCAGACTCAACAGATAAGTGCTTGAAAAGAGAAAATTAAGTAGCAAAAAACGCATATGAGAATTTATCATATGCATCACCATATTCCAAATTAACTTCACAGAAAGACACACAAAAAAAAAATCTAGTTGGCAGTTTAATGATGGTCTCTGTTAGTTATAAAGCAATGACAAAGTCCTGGAATGGAGAAGGAAGATAGGGTGGAACCACAGAGAATTCCTTACTCACAGGTTGAACAACACACAGGTTAAATTACTTGGAGAAGGTGTAAAAAGAATATAAATTAATACCTAGCTTAGAAAAGATTAAATGGATATTTATAGTGATGCTCATGCAATACAGTAACAAGAAAAAAGTTAAATTCAAAGACAATTCATATACATACAAAATATTTGCCTGTGAAAATAGGATTATTTCAGGTCACACTAAGCTCACAGCAGAAAGACATGACATTTGATCACAATGAGAACATTCATAGCCACACAAGATAACGTAAAAATTGGGCTGGGCAAGACAAACTCTGCTTTACTTCAACCTCTAAAATGTAATCAAGGAAAAACAGCTTCCCTTCTAGGCAGTATCTTCACCATCACACAATTTACTGGACCCTTTAACTCAACCATCTATTATAAGCTCAGGTAAGAAATGGGCCTTAATCACACCCAGGAGAGTAAATTATTTTCTCTATAATCTACATCAGTCCACTGTACAAAGGATGTTTTTTCACTCCTTTAATTCATAGTTATGCTACAGTTAAAGCAGTTCTAATGGTCAAGTGACTAAACTAAGTATCTCACCATTCGTGAAAAGCATGCTGTAAGGATTCCACTTCCAGATCCTACATCAAGTGCTTTGGCTCCTTCATGTAACTGATCAGACAGAAGTTCAAGAGCATATGCATGCTAAGAGAAGACGACAGAGACAGCAAATTTCAGAATACTTTAAAGTGTCTATTTTACCTAATATAAGTTCATTTCTTTAGTGATTTTGGGCAATGCCCTGAGGATTTGTGTAAGAAGTTTCAGAATTATTTTCTGTTACAAAAAAGGGGTGAAGGGGAGTTAACTACATCATATAATCATTGTTATTTCATTGACTTCAACAAATTGTGTGTGTATGTATATATATTTTTTTTAAGTATACATAGATATAAACTCATCTGACCATTCAAGCTTCTAGCACACATTCAATTTGTATATAGTTATTGGGAGAGAGACCATAAATCAATTTAATTCTCTTCAGGTCTGGTGGCTTTTACTGTTCCAGGCCCATAAAGAATTTAGCTTATCATGATGCTATATACATTGGAATAAGCTAGGACAGAGGCTAGCTAGGAAGAAGGCAGCTCTGGAGCATCAAGGAAAATGGCTATTAAAACTACCTCTTGTATTACCTGCACACTTGCTAAATCAAAGAGTAGGAAAAAGTTGTCTTTTACAAAGGCAGATAGCCAGGCTCATATATTAAATGCAGTAATCTACAGACACACTTCATGAGCTGTTTTGCTTTCCTATATGGTGGACCAATACATAAATGAATCTCAGGTCGCACACTGAAAGAAACAATTCATTCTTTATTGTTTCAGAGATATGCATTACCACACTCTTATGGCTCCATCCATCACATCTAGAAATCAGAAATACTTAGAACATATATTGTCAGAACATTTATTGTTAACATTTGCTTAGAGGATACATTTCCTTTTTGCTTTAACACTTCATATAGAGCTAAGGATAGGATAATTCAAAGATAATGACTTAGGTGAGTAAAAATTTTGAAAACATAATTAATACTTATTTTCTTACTTAGCCACAGTATTTCTTTCTCTGTCTTTCCTTCAATAAAATCGTTATCATTTCTACACAAAAATCCTGATTTTTTTTTTATATTGACAACTAGGTAAATTCTAACCCAACTAGGTAGTTTTTAGTCAGAAGGCCCAGACTTTTACTGTGTTTTGACACTGTCCAAACATTGCGAGGACAAAATATATGCTTCTAGTCACTCTTCATCTCAAATAAAGAAACATAGAAAAATTATCTCTGTGCTAGATCTATGTACTGAAATCCCCTCATAATGCTCAGTCATGAACTCCCTGGTCTCAAATCGCCCGACAAAAAATCTGCACCTCAGTACAACGTTTTTGGGGGTTTTTTTTTGTCCTGTCCAAAGAATTAAAGGCATTACAGCAATACCATACCATAGAAATCACTGTTATGCACTCGTGAATTCTTACCTTCTATAAATCAGAGTCAGAGTAATTTAGGTTGGAAAGGATCTCTGGAAATCCTGTGGTCCAGCCCTCTTTCAACACAGGGGCATTTTAAATTAGGCTGCTTAGAGTCCTGTCCAGTCAGCTTCTTTGTATATCAAAGAACAGAATTTCCACATACTGTGAAACTTGTTCCAGTGCTTAACTACCCTCAATGGAATTTTTTTTTCACCATAGAAACTAATCAGAATTTCCCATGTTGCATTTTTTTGACCACTACCCCTCATCCTATCACTGTGCGTCTCCAGGAAATCTGGCTCAATCTTCTCTCTACCCTCCCACTAGGCAGTTCACAACAGCATCACTGCAATCAACTTGTTCATTAAATCTGCTAGTATAAATATTTCATTTCAGAAGCATTTAGATGTTTATAAAATCACCTGTATTAATCACATAAGTTTAAAGCTTACCATATGTGGAGCACTGATTGTTGCTTGGAAACCTGTAAAACAAGAGAATGGAAGAACATGTTGATTGTTGTTCAGATATTGACCTTACAATCTTTATTACCTTGACTGTAAAATGCAATACCTTAATCGTTGCTATCATTCAGGGCACTACACACACTCCCCCCCCAATGGTTACATTGATACTCTTACTTCAGAAGTGAGTTAAGGTACAGTACCTGAAAGCTATGCCATGTCAACTCTGGACAGGGGGGAGGAAAAAAAAAGTTCTATCCTTGACCTCTGTTACAATCCCCATTTTGTCACTATATTGCCTTAGCTTGATCAAGTACGTTGAATTCAGAAGAGTAATGAGTCCCAGAATAATGTAACGCCTTTTTCACTCTGTCCCTATGTAAGAACCTGGATTTGTTAGTCTGTCATGGTGGGGACCATAGAACTTCTGGAGACAATAACCTAACCTATTGTAAAAACAGTACATACCTATGAGAAAACATGAAGGAACACTCACCTACCTTTGTTTCTGTGGAGATATATCAGCTTTTGATTATGTACCTTAAAATATTTTTGAATTTTCTTATATAACTAATAAAAATCCTATTACAATTCGTAATTCTCAGCACCCACTATTAAAGAAAAAAAAAAATCAAGAATTTTCCTATACATATAATAGAATCCCATTGCAATTCATAGTTCTCACCACCCACTATTAAAGAAGAAAAAAAAAAAATCAAGAAAAAAGAAATTGGTACATTTGTATAATTCATTCTCCTGCCTTGGAAAGATAAAACTGGGATCTGGATGGGAAACAACTTTCCTATCAGCAGTTAAGGATTCCCATTTAAGCCTATTTTCATATTAAAAAAAAGCCCTCATGTAAAAGTTTAAAGAACTCCGCACTGATCTCAACTGAATAATTTCTGTAAAGAGAGACTGTTTCTGACATAAACTGGACACAAATGATTTTTAAGTATTTAAACATCAGCTGCATGACCACAAATTGCTGTGGTTTAAAAAATAAATACATATTTACATGTATTAATATTGACTAAAGGACATTCATCAGTTTGACATATCCAAGTATGCAAATTGCATTCTATTATGAATTGAAGCTTAGTTAAAAGGTATTGAATAAAGTGATAAAGAAGTAAACACACTTCCAAATTTTAAAAATTATGTTCACATTCTTAACATATATCTGATAAAGGCAGTCACAGTTATGCAAATTAGAATGATCTCAGTCATTTTTGCAAGATGCTCTTACCTATAGACTGTGGAGAATCCATGTAAGGGTTGTATTTTGCATAGTGGCAACGGTCTGTAGCCAGCATTACTTCAAATACCTTGTCTGATTTGATTATTCCATTTTCTATAAATAAAAAAATAAAACTGAATGCATTGTTTCTCTTCTGCAATGCCACAGCATGTGAAATACATGAATGTATTCCCAATATTGTGACAAATCATGCTATCTTACCCTCTCCAAAACTCTAACCCTCGTCACACTAGAATTTAAGCTGTGGTCCACAGATCAAACAACGCTTAAGCCAGTGAACTTTGAACAAGACTTTCCCAGCAGTTACAGATGCTTTTCTGAAACAGTAGAGACCATTTGCAAAGATCTATCCCCTAGAAAAATTCAGCTTCATGCACACCTTTGATATTCCTGAAAACATAGTCAGTAAGAAACTGATATTACTCTACACAGCAAACAAGATATACTTCATATTTCCAAGAAGCTATTTAAGTGAGTAATTTTGGAAAAGTATACAAAAGCAGGTTAGAAATGTAAAGTTGCAGCATCCTCACTGAGTATTTTATTTTCAAGAACTGTTTCTCTTTTGTGTTGGCAAAAGAAAAAATCCTTCTGTACAGAAACTCCTACAGAATCAGAATTCTTATGCTGAGGCAGACTAAGGCCAAAGAGTTTTTATATCAAAACACTCTGAACCTTTGTTCATTTTTCAAAATAAAATTAAATGCACATGCATGTAAAATGGCAGAAGCACAGTGCAGTGCAGCCATTTTTTCTTGCTATTTTATTGAAGTGTTTTTTAACATTGATAATTCTTTTTTAAAATTATGAAGATTTGAGTTACAGAAAACAAACGCAAGAAATTAATCACTTACATTAAAAGATACAGTATAAACTAAAAATAACTGAAATTCCAAGAACAGATTGCTTCATTGAACTACTTACTCTAAGCAAGAAGGACTTCTTTAGAAAATTATACTTAAAAGGAAAAAAACAGATAATTTGACTGCTTTTAAAATCTAAGTCAAAATGCAGTAACATAAAAATCAGATTAAGGAGCTTTTGTAAGATTGTGCTAACTTCTGCAGAGGCTTCCCTGACTGTTTACAGTGTGCTCCTAACTATCCTTATCAATCATGGGATTTTCTTTTAGTTTATTGTTGGTGTGGTTTTTTTTTTTCTTACCTACTACCTGTGTCCAGGATTTAATTATCCTATATAAGAGAGGCTTGAATTCAGAAAGCAAAATAACCCCCCAAAACATTTTGCTTTTTGGTCTGAAGACAAAATATCAAAGTGAACTGCAAGAGGAATATACTACCAAATTATTAAGGAAAAGAGCAATTCTTTGAAAAAGTAAAATAAAATTCTTAGTAGCTACTAATATTCTACAAATTCTGAGCATTCAGGATGTTCTCATTCAGCAAACGCTCCTGAGATTTACTGACTGTTGTACTGTTTTTGATTAGTGTAATCTTTTTCATCAGTAAATAAGTTAAGCAAGTTACCCATACTCAGAGTCCCCAGCAGAACCAGGGGCAGAAGCTTGTGTCTCAGCAGTGTACTTCAACTATTGAATAACAGTCCCTCTTCGTAAAATATACACCCTCTTGGGTATGAATGTGGATTTCCAGGGCATCTTATTATCCCACCATAGATTAAGTTTGCTTTTCAAATTCACTTATTATACAACGGAGAACACCAGAGTCCAAAAATAATGAATTCTTAGAATACTAGTGCTATGCAGTCCTAAGTAAAAACAGGAACAAATTTTAGGTGGAAATTAATAAAGCAATCAAGCCCTAAACAGTAAAGTCACTATTGAATTTGTAGGAATTTTTTTCTGCATTGATAACAAAAAGAATTTTTCTTAGTCTCATGGATGAATATAGAGAATGAATATAGAGAAACACAGCAACTGCAAGATACTGAACTCCAGTGAAAGTCATTTCCTTCCTGCAGCAGCCAGTCCTAAGATGACCAACTGCCAGGATCTTAATTCTGTCTGGAATAAATCTCTACCAGATTCTGAACTGGAGTCCAGAAAACAAGTATATGCCCTAAAGGAGCCAATAATAAAAGTTTATATTACAAAAAAGACGGTCTAATTTCATGCTATCTCTAAGTGTCAAAAAAACAAGACAACATAGTGAGTTATTTATTAATAAAATGTCAATGCAAAACATTTTCTAAATCTTAAAAGAAAGCTATATATCGCAGGAAAATAATTCACAACTAAATACATATAGGTTGATTATCCTTTCCAATAATGTGCACAAAAGACTCTCCTTGAGACTGCTGGGTTTCCAGACTCTGATAATCAGCACTGCAAACAAATCAGATATTAAATTATAAAGTGTTTACAAGCATAGGCTAATACACACACACACACACACACACTAGTTTACAGTTTAAAATCAAAAGTAAGCTCTATTAGTTATATCAGCTCAACTCCTAAGTTTCAAAGGGCAGAAGCCGAAAAGTAACCACTTCAGAGCGGAGCACGGCCTGCGGAGTTCAAGAGTTACTCCATGCAGAGGCTGCGGCAATGACAACTTGACATAATTGGAGCATGTTTTGAAAACTCACTCTGGTCTGCTGCTTTTCCACAAATAACACCATGAAAACAGGAAACTGCTCACAGAGCAGTCCTTGGATTTAAAGGTGGAAATATACCACTGTTGAATGTAACCTGGGAAACTGGGCAGTTGGCTGTCACAGTGAGGAAAAAAGAGCTAAAGTGTGAAAAGACACCACGGACTGGCAACAAGTAAATGGCCTATCTTTTTATTTAGCCACAAATACATTACTGAATTGCTTATCTTTCAAAGAACTGCCTACCTCACTGATGGTATCCTGACTGTTGATCAAACAAGTTTCCAACCAAACCATAAAATATTAGCAGTCTACATTTACATCAACACTAGCTTCAGATCAGAAAAAGGATGTCTCATTGCCACATGATAAAATCCAGCACACAAGCTTAGTCTATAAACTATAAACAGCTACTCGATCATCTCCTGTTGCTGATTTTACATAAACAAAATGCTCATGCAGATCCCAAAACCATGTACTGTGAGACTATTTCAGCATCCACATAGTTCAGTTTCTCCCCAGACTACTGTCTCCAAAACCACTGCAGAGTGCTTCACTTACGGAGATGACTTTTCAGCAAAACAGTGATATTTTCAAATCATACAGAGGTCTTAAAGCATGATGCAAAGAACATATAGCTCTATACTACAAAAGATTAAATCAAGTAGATTAACATGACTAAGTGACAACTAACAGTTTGTCAGATGTCTCCATCTGACCCACACAAAACAGCTAGTAACTTTCAAGAGGAAAGTGGGCTGGAACAGAATCACATCTTTATTTTCAGGCAACATTAAGTTAGTTGGTTTTAAGCAGCTGATCAACTGATGTTTTCAGGGTCAGGTCTTTTTGTGCGGGGAGAGGAAGGAAAAAGATGGGAAAGAAAGCAATTCAGTTAACAGAATTTTATTTAAGTAACAAGCATAGGAAGATGTCGCTGTAAACCATGAACACAAAGAAAACGGTTTGAACAAGAAGTGATGGATCAGCATCCCAAGATCCAATAAAGGACACTTGACCCCAAAATACACAAAGCTCACTGTCCTAAAGAAACTGAAAGTAGGTCTTTGCAAAAGGGTATTTTTTAAACCACTCATACATACAAACCTCTTGTGCTTTGCTGATTAATTTAAGAGCATCTGCCTCAAACATTCAGCTGCCTGTTTGTTATCGCTGTGATTTGGATTCACAATAATACATGACTCAAGCAGAATGTTGCATATGGCTAACTGCAAGGAATCAGTTGAGAGTCTGCTGTCCAGAGACACAACGACAGAAAGACTAAGTAAGGGTCCATCAGAACTAATCTTAGAGTCCAGAAATGAAACACAAAGATCAAATCCCATGACAATCACAAAGAAGAAGAAATTAGAAAGAAAATAATTTAAACAAACAACAAAAAAAAATAGCATCTAAATGCTATTCAAAACATGCAGAAGTAAAAGCACATGGGAACATAAAGCTAGACTCAACACAAACAACTAGTATACAGCTTCAAGACTCAGTTAAAAACAAACTTACCTTCCAAAATTTCACTTCTACTTTATCGGTGTACTCCTTCCCTATTTAATAACAATCACCCTGAAAAACAACCTGTCCACTTTGGTATAATGGATAAGAACCTTCTATTAATTTTCATGGATCTGAAAGTCTGCAGATAACGAATTTAGACATATTTAACCACAGCTGTATTGCTCTTTCATAATGTAGGCCAATGCTGCAAAGTTGGTATTAACCATTTTCTTCTCTGGGGGTGGAGAAAGGCATGCTAGTTCTTTGCTCATAGTCCTACAGTGCATATCTTTATCAGAAAAGCTGGCCATAATGTACTCGCATTTATTGACATGATTATGCTGATTTCATCTAAATCTGTATCAGCAGCTCATTGAAGAAACTTTTGGAAGCACATGAAAGAAGAAAGTGACTATAAGATTGGGTTCTGGCTGCAAGAACACAGAACTGCACTTTCGAATAAACTTTAACGCCTGCGTGCAGATGAGGGAGACTTCATCTCTGAGCACAGAGATGTATCTCTTGATCCCTCTACATTTGAGCACGCTGAACTTCACTGACAAATCACATGGAGTGTCAAAACTGAACAGTTCAGTACAAACTGGCAACAACCATCAGTAATAACTAAAACCTGTTACAGAGGTTAAGATAAACCTAGCTGGATAGAACTAGATATAGATAAACAACTCCTCACAGTAAGGCCTGAGGCAAGACTACTTCAACAGCTTTGGCAGATCTTTAAAGACAGATGTTGCACATCTTACACCTTACTGAGCAGATTCCATGCAACCACTTTGCTGATGTTTTCAGAAAAGCCAACGCTGTCAAGACCAGCAGCCAGACCACATAAAGTCTGTTATTATCACAAAATCACAGAATCATTAAGGTTGGAAAAGACCTTTAAAATCATCAAGTCCAACCATTAACCCAACACCACCAAGCCCACTAAACCATGTCCCAAAGTGCCATGTCCACATGTTTTTTGAACACTTCCAGAGATGGTGACTCCACCACCTCCCTGGGCAGCCTGTTCCAATGCTTGACCACTCTCGCAGTAAAGAAAGTTTTCCTAATATCTAGTCTAAACCTCCCCTGGCGCAACTTGAGGCCATTTCCTCTCATCCTATCACTAGTTACTTGGGACAAGAGACCAACACCCACCTCGCCACAATCCCCTTTCAGGTAGTTGGAGAGAGCGATGAGGTCTCCCCTCAGCCTCCTCTTCTCCAGACTGAACAACCCCAGTTCCCTCAGCCGCTCCTCATAAGACTTGTGCTCCAGGCCCCTCACCAGCGTCGATGCCCTTCTCTGGACACGCTCCAGCACCTCAACATCCTTCCTGTAGTGAGAGGCCCAGGTTTATGAATGTGCTTTATGAAGGGGTAGTGAGGGACCTAGGTTTATGAAGGTGGTTTCATTCAAACAGGCACTAGCACTACGCAAAAGCTAAGGATGATCAAAAGATCAGCAAAACATGATCCCGATTCTTAGGACAAAATGACACAAATCTGTCATACTAGCAGAGGTAAGGAAGAATTTCTAAAGTTATGTTTGACCATTTCTTTTAGATTTTGACACTGCAAGCATTTATAACTATTTTGTGCTCGAGTCCAGTGTTGCAGCATTCAGGTTCTGAAGTCTTAAAATGTACCTCACAAGTCAACCACTTCTGAAGAGATGTCATTTCAAAAATTTACTGGTCTCAAGCTCTGGAAGTTTACTCCAGTTTTGTGAAAATTTGGTAATTTAAATCAAAATTCAAAACATTAACAAAATGAACCTCATCTTGTAACAGTCTTAAGAAAACTTTTTACTTAGAAAAGTGTTATGATAACACTAACAAACATGACTTTAAGGTATTACATTCACAGAAACAATCATTCAAAAGAACAAAATTTATGCATTTCTTTCTGAGCTTACTAACAGCTCTTAGTACTACATCAGGATAAAAGAAGGAGTAGCATTGAAAGAAAAGCTTGGAGCTATATTGAAACTAAAGCATATGAGATCCCTCTTTTTAACATGCTCACAAGCAACAGTAATCACCTGTAAGGGACAGACTTCCAAAATTATTTCCATTTCACTTTGGATTATTAGGCAGCTTGAGACCACCAGAAAAAAGAATAGTGTTATGTCATTAAACCCAACCAGAGACAAAAAAAAAATCTTCAATCAAGCAAAAGAACTAAACATTTTTAAATTAAAATGACTGATTATAAAGTGTTGTGAGATAAATAACCAGCCAAAAGTATGCTCTCTCTTTTTCCTGGATGACTGAGGACTTGTTGCACTGAATTTTGGGGTTGTTGTGAGAAAGAATGGGTATGGTTTTTAGATTACATTGACACCTTGTCTAACATTAAGGAGAAAAAGAATGCCAGCAACAAAGAGCCAGTTAAGAACACAATCATAATTTACACATAGATAAAATGTGATGATTGTTTTTAAAGTTATTTTATATTTTATGTTGACATTTCTTACTTTCTGGGATATTAAGTTGTCTTGATTTACTTGAAGGCCTCCCTCTTAGCAGGTCAAGGTGTAGAAATTCTTTCAAAACATTTCACTGACATGGGTAAATCACTAAGAAATACTTAAATCACTAATAAAAAGAGTTTTGTGGCAAGTCTTTTAGGCAATTATTCAAATTATTTGCTAACACATTAAAAAAACCCTCAATGCTCCAAAAAATAGCATCACAGATTTCAACTCTACGCCACCTGAGACATTAAGTACATTTAAGGAATTTTAGATATTATTAAACGAACATATCAGTGGATGTGTTAATTTTTAATTTAAAAAAAAGTTCAATTTCACTATCCAGACATGAGTTACAATGCTTAGTCATTCAAGCCTAAATATAACAAGTGTTGAAGGAAAATGTGTTCACTGAATGCACACAACAGGCAGCATAATGGCTTGTACAGTAGAGGTATTAAAATTTGGGTTAAGTGGTTTTTATCAGTCTAATTTTCCATTGCTATTTCCCTTCTTCATGTTCATCCAAGTTACATTACTCTTCCTTGAGCAAAATTAGCCAGATGTAAAAGAGATTTCAATAAACCAGGGAAAATGACATAGCAGAGGAAAAAACAATGTTGAACCCTTGCTGAACCTATCTTCGGCTTAGCAATGCCATATTCAATGCCTCCACATTTATGGCAGTTCCCAAAGAGATTTGTCCTCAGCAATCAGAAACCTCCAACAAAGGTGCAGATTCACTGTACATAAGCCTTCATCATGATGAAACTTGCCAAGATGTCACTTTTAAATAATTAACACCTAAATAATAAAACACTCAGAGAAATATCTTTAGTATGTCTAAGAATAGACTTTGCAAAGCCTGACAATATTTGAACATACACTGATTCGAAACACCATTTCACACTGAAAAATTAGGAATCTGGTCTCAAGTGAGGCATGAAATTCAATGGAATTTGTGTTATCTTGTAAGTTACAGTTGCTATTTATCAATCATATATAAAATTATACATGTTCTTTTTCCAGGTTAAGTAAAGGTGGTCCATCCACCTAGGTAGAGAACGGTGATTAATGTCTTTTAGCAGGATAGATGACATGTCATGACTCCAAGCCCCTTGTCATCCCTACATACATACTATCAATACCCTATCCTGTCTCACTCACCCTTTGGCACTCCTGGGGGTCCAGCTCCTGCCTTAGATAGAAAGAATCAGTTTATTTACCATTCACTAGTTCATACAATTACAATTCATTAATTCATTAATATCTTAAAATAGTTCATGCTTGGCTAGTAAATATATGTACAATATCTACTGAAGTAAATAGTGCCTGATTTGACAGATAAGCGACCTTTTCCTGTCAGGAACTGGAGAGTCCTAGTTCTGCTAACAGTGTGTAATTGTCTTGATCCCACTTGCCAAGTCCTCCTAAAGAAAATCCAATACATTCAATAGTAGTGGCATTCATCAGTTCTTGAACTTAATCTTAGGATTGGTATTTCTTTACTTTCTCTGCCACTGCATCCACCAAAGATGTTGATTTACTCTGATGTCTAACTATGATGTCTACTACAAGGGCCTGAT
Source organism: Phaethon lepturus (assembly GCF_000687285.1). Taxonomy (NCBI): domain Eukaryota; kingdom Metazoa; phylum Chordata; class Aves; order Phaethontiformes; family Phaethontidae; genus Phaethon; species Phaethon lepturus. The sequence continues at coordinate 56,785 of NW_010514221.1, forward strand.
CTCCTTTAACCAATATCAGGCCCTGTTTGTATAATTAGTGTCATTGGTTCCTAATCAGTGGCTCCTGGGATATTACACAATCCTTTTTTTTTTTTCTTCATCTGCCACCAATTCACATAGTTGATTATGTCTCTTAATCCTAGCATCTTGCACCGCAGGGCAGTATCCCGTAAGATGTAAGCAGGTCTCATTCTCTGCCTGATGTTGACAAGATTTGAGTGTCCTGTCTGCCCCTTGCCAGAAATTCTCTTGTGGCATAGACATTCTCTCTTAACAGTAATACCGTGATGAGCTTTCTGTGGGGAGTGCCTTTGTAATATTCAATACAGTTGTTACTGATTTTGTCATTCTCAAAGTTGGAAATTCCATGTCCCTGGGATAGCAGTTTGGTCCAATTCACAAGTTCCTGTTTTCGATAGTTACAGAGCCTTGGAAAAATAATTTTTGGAGTGGGTATCTCCCATTCTGAGACTGGTTCCTCACTCCCTACTTCCTCTGAAATCACCATGACTGCTCTACAGTCCCAAATAGGTGGAATTGTATCCTTACCTCCTCCTGCTGCAATTCATAATCTTGCAAATTCTTTCTCAATACCCTCTTGCCATACAACCACTCTTATTGTCTTGTCCAAAGACTGCACAATTCTGTGTAGTCTTCAAACCTGTACACCAGGGATCAGCCCCGAGAGTCTGGCAATACCCAGGCCTCATCCTGAATGCTGGAATACAGGATGGTGTCACAGGTACATGCCAGTAGAAGTAGCCAGTCCTTGATGGCAGCTCAAATAGCCAAATCAAGGGATTCCAGGTACCTAGCTTTTACGTCAGCCTAGTCTGCTAAGTAAATCAATAATGGAATCCTTTCAAGATGTCAACTTTCTGAAATGGCTTCAGTGAAGCCTCCCCAATTCACTGTAACCACCCCTTCACTTTTTCCAGTAGCTCTGGTTTCGATATTCCAGTCCATGGGTCAATACATACGCCCAGGTACTTTTCAGAGCCACCAGGTTTAATCATATTGAGGGGAGTGCCGTTGATCATCATTGATCATGTATGAATCTTTAGTAGGCTTAAGGTAACTTCTGTGGTACAGGTTTATTATATGAGGATGAGAAAAGAGTGTAGCAGGAAACAAGCCCACAGACGGTTAATGACATTATGCAGCACTTTAACCACAGTCAAGTTAATTCACCTTCACTTTCACCTGGAAATGTGGATTCAAAAGCATGTATATGTGGTTGTAACACCATTGGCACAACATGATCAGAGAAATAAGCAAGAAAGATTGTCATGTGGCAGCATACCATATTGATTAGAGGGGAGAGAGAGAGGTGTGATAAGGAAACTTAATTAACTTTGATGGGCTGTGAATTGGACAGGGACCAATTTTTCAGTTCTGCAGGTGAGGAAGAAAAGCTAATTTGTAAGATGTTGGCATGTAAAGTAACAGGACTTGGCAAGAGCCCAAGTATAAAAGACAGAAGGAGATCAAAATGACCCAGTAGCAAGACAAGAGAACAGTGGATAACTGAAGATAAAGGAAGGGGAAAAAAAGATACAGATTTAGAATCCAAAGATCTTCAACCAAGCAAGATAACAGTAAGTCAGTCACCAATTACCCAGTCTTTTCCTACTTTCTCAGCATCCCTATACACTAAGTTGTAACAAAAAGAAATTCGTATCACAGTTATGTATTTAAATACAGTCAATTACTTCCATGTTTAGCATGATTTCTAACCCTATGGTAACCTGCATTTGGATAGTTTCCTAGAAGTGTCATCTGCTAAAAGATCTTCATTTAAATATTTTTAGGGGGAAAGTTTGCTCAAGTTTGAAGGCACATGTTCAATTATTTTCAGGGAGGAAATCAAAATAATTACTCTGTAAAGGTGAAAAAAAATTTTTAAATACTTCTGATGCTGGAAGAATCAAACAATCAGAGAAAAAAAAATTTTTTAAATGAGAAGTGGTTTCGAGAATCACTGGAAAACAAAGCAGCTGAACACCTCATGGAAACAGCACATTCAAGGACAGCATTTTTGTTGCTAAGAGTGCATTTTAAGCAAGTTTATTTTGTATATGTCACAAATTGTGCATCTATGATGCTTCAAATAACAGTGAAAGAACATGTTTACAATGCAATAAGCAGCTAAAAATCAAAACAAGTCATGCAGCATTCTACAGTCACTTGTCTCTAAATATACACTGAAAAATATGCAGAGTTCCAGGGCCCTCTTCATTAGTTTGTCCCTTTTAAGACCTGAAAGCAAAGACAAGACTTGCAAAGAATACTTGCCTAAATCTGCATGCAAATACACAAAAGCACTTACTACTGCTCTAACACAATGATCGTTACCTTTATAAACAAGTTAATTCTATAGTTAAGGCAACAGCAAAAAGGGCAAGGAAAAGAATATGTAGCCTGCAGGAGTTTGCCATAGATGTTTTTATTGGGAAGCAAAACCGGCTAAAGATGCTCCCATTCTCCCCAGCCCACTTATACCCATAACAAAGTTCACTGCTGCTCTAACCACAACAGTACAACAGCTCACAGATATTGAGGAGTTTAAACCTCAATGTTTCACAAGGGGTGTAATGAGAATGTGACCCAGTCTTACAGCACAGCCTCCTTCAAAAGCAGGTCTATAAGCACAGTGAAGAGAAGACCTGTGGTGTAAGGGCAGGAGCAAGAACCTCTCAACCAGGCTTTGCTGCACAAGAAAACATACTGTGCCACTACAACCTGCATTATTTCCTTTAAGTTATGCAAATTACACACTAAATTACACACTCAGTTACTAAGTTACAAGATAAACACTCAGACAACATCAAATTAACCTCATCTGTCTTGCATTCTTACTTCTACCATAAAAACGCTAGAAATGCTATGCTACTTCACAGTTTTTAGAGAAAAAAGTTAAATACACTGAGGGATCTACTGTGCAAAAAGAATTCTCTAGAACATTCTAGTCTTTCTGTAACCAATGATTTTTAAGGTTGTTAAAAACATATCTGAGAGAATCATGTATCATACAAAACGGTACTTCCTTCTAAACTTGTTCCCGACTTTAGTAACAAGGTATCATCTTACGTGGAGAAACCTTATTTAAAAGTTATGGTCTTAACCCTGCAACTGCTCTGCCCTGAAAGCCCTATGCCATCACTGGAGTCCCACTGAGGTCAACACCACAACCTTGCTGCAAGATCAAAAGCCTCGGTGCCTCTGCAACATTTTGTTTCCAATCCACTAGTTAACACTACTCAAAACATTTCATCATACATGTGCAAAGCGGAGCGGGGGGGAAATTACAGCCTAATTTTCCTAATATATCACTGTATATTTTGAGATTACAATATTAAACACTTTAGTTCACTTTCCTCTTCCTATACTGCTATCGTTGCGTACTAACTATAACAGTTTTTAGCTTTTTTATTACTACTACTTGCAAAGCCCTAAACAGTTTCCATGTGTTGAAAAACACTCATTGTTTTCTTCAACAAAGAAATTGGTTTTGCCTTCAGGTTCTCAGAGGCATAGACAATTCTGGCAATAATCACTTTTTGGATATATTTGGGAGCTTCACATTCATTTTTACGTCAGAAAGTTTTCCCCTGCTGTGTGAGGGAAGAGAATTTCACTGAAACAGTATTTCTAGCCCTTACAGTTGCAAAATGAAACAAAAAAAAAAATGTACTGCAACTCTTGTAAGTAGAGAAGTTATTATCTATTTGTTAACCAGGCAGTTTTTACAGTGAAACTGAAAGTCACTTCAGCATATATTGCTCTACTGCATGGAAGAGTTCTCAGAAGAGCAGCAAAATACTGGAAAAGAACACAGGATCAGAGGGTCTAATATAAGTGGACTGGAAAAAACAACAGAAGTGATTATCCTATGTCTCCAAAATAACGAGGAGGCCAAACAGGTGAAGCCTGCAGTCTTGCAGCATCACTAAAATAGGAGAAAACTGCCATAATAGAGGCTCCAAATCTACAACCTTTTAGGTCTAGGACATGGACTTGAGGAAAGGAATGGAAAGACCATGAGTAAAGAAAAACAGACACTGCAAGTGTATCTAACACAGATTAACCCGAGCCTAATATGAAAAATGGAAGCTCTAAATAGAGAGGGTGTTATCACCCTGTCCTCTCAGCCTGCATCAGATGTAAGTGACCCTGCAGGCTTGTAGTGAAGTACATCAGCGAAGAGCACCGGCCCGGTACCTTCCACACGCAGCACGGGGACAGCACAAACCTTCGGTAAGGACAAGGAACGCCAAGCCCCGGGCAGTCACCGTAAAGCCCGGCGACAGCACGAGTCTCTAACCTCGGCAGCTCCGCTCCCCTCCCAGCGGTCCCAGCACACCTCTTCGAAAGGGGCAACTCGGGACCGGAGCCAAAAGCGAGCATTTCGGGCCTCACGAGTGGACAACTGCCACACTCCCCTTCCACCCGAACAAAAACAACCTCGGCCTCTTCGGCGCGTTTCCCAAACCGCTCCCGCTGCGGAGCGGCTCCCACTGCCTTTAGCCGGGGCCTGAAAGA
>NW_010514222.1:0-38318 GCF_000687285.1 Phaethon lepturus
TTGTTTAGTGTGGAGAAGAGGAGGCTGGGGGGAGACTTTATCGCTCTTTACAACCACCTGAAAGGGGGCTGTGGCAACATAAGTGTTGGTCTCTTCACCCATGTAACTAGTGATAAGACGAGAGGAAATGGCCTCAAGTTGCGCCAGGGGAGGTTTAGATTGGATATTAGGAAAAATTTCTTTACAGAGAGAATGGGCAAGCATTGAAACAGGCTGCCCAGGGAGGTGGTGGAGTCACCATCACTGGAAGTATTCAAAAAATGTGTGGATGTGGCACTTCAGGACATGGTTTAGGGGGCATGGTGGCATTGGGTTAATGGTTGGACTTGATGATCTTGAAGGTCTTTTCCAACCTTAGTGATTCTGTGATTCTGTGATACTTCCTGTCTGACTGGTGTCTGCTACGCATCTCCTGCACACATGTCCCATTTCAGGGTGGAGGGGTGGGACTGGTGTAAAGTTCTGTGAAATCACATGCATGGGCACAGACAGGAGTCTGGCAACTAGGAGCTTCTGTCAAGCGCTACAAGGTTTGCATGCCCACTGGGACTGACTGTACTATCAAACAAAATTTAATTGTATAAGGACATTAGGAACCTACATAGTAGTACAAGGACTGAGCAGCGTATCAGAGATTTTCTGCGGAGGGACTACATCCGAGGTGAGGTCCTAGGATCTGTGCCTAGGTCTAGTTTTTAATAACATTTGAAAATATTACCCAATAGCTTCAGCTGGTCCAACTTTTCTAGGTGCTGCTAGGCTCAGTTAACTTCAGGATGTTTGTTCATTTTTTTTCTAAGAAGTCAGAAGTGTTAAGGAGTGAGCTGTTTTAATAGCTATGCATTATGGATTGCAATGACAGATGGAGCTAAGGGAGGTTTTTGTGCTTATATGTCTTATAGAATAAAATACACCAGAGTACAGGTCAGTGACACTGCTGTGCAATTTATTACTCGAGGTTTTGTCAATAGCAGTAGTATAACTATATTGTGATTGAGAGAAAAAAAAAAATCTGTTTTTATTTAAGAGTTTTTCACTTTTCCTAGTTATCCTAAAATGGTTCAGCTATGATCAGTGAAGAAGTAACTTAGTTACCAGTTCTCTGCTATTTAAATCTGAAATATGTTAAATGTGTGTGCTAAACATTTTTGTCTTCAATCTGACTTCCTGCAGAAGCACTGCAGCTGGGCAGAAGCAGCCCCATCTCTGTCAACAGGAGTGTTACCATTGCTTCACTGGGAAGAAGGCTGAGCTCATAAATCCAGAGTGAAGACATTTTTGTCTCTTCCCTCTGTTCTTGGTAGTGTTTTTGTTCTTCTCCATCCAACATCATGCTTAGTCACCATCAGTAGGTAGATTGTGTAATATTCAGTCAGAGACAGGTGTACTGAAAACAATTCCCTAGGTCAAGGTCATAGCTTAGCTCCTAAAGGAAAAATACTGCCCTAAAAGAGCATCCTCAGTGGGCAGGCTGTTCTGAATTTACAAACATGTTCAGCCAGTACAAGAGCAAGGCTCAACAACCCGTTGCAACTCTGATTCACATTCATCCATGTTTTTATTTTACAAAACATGATGTCTTGGGGGTTATCTTCTCATAAGAATCCGGTGTCTGTAGTCCTTAATCTTTTCCAGCCTCAGCACCTGCAATCCATACTTAAGGTCACTAATAATTAGAGAGGCCTATTTTTTGGAGGTGCTGGACTCTATTTTTTCACAGTGGTGATATTGTAATATAAATATGCATAAATAAACTCTGCATATCAAGAGAGTTGCTAACCAAACAGTAATTTGCCATTGTTGCCACTAGAGGATGAACATTAAACAACATTGAAACTGCATTCTACTAGTGCCTCTCAAAGCCTATTCTTTTCAAAGTATATGTGTATACTATAACAGAAAACTAGCCTTATTAAACATAAACATTAAACTCTAGTAGACTTGGAAGTCTACTGGAGAAACAAATGAAAGTGCAAACCCTGTAAACAAAAGAAAGGCTAATTTTTTTTTTTTTTCATTTTGCCCCGGTGGATATACTTACATATGAAGTACAATACTAGCAGTGTAGCTTTGCAGGTGTAGTTTAATATATGTAGTTTCATATTCCCTAACATCCTGGCTTTTAAAAATTAGAGACAAGCCTTTGTTTGGGAACATCTTTTACTGGGGGATAACATGTAATTTAGTGCTATATAGGTCTGGTTGAAGTCCAGACCTATAATTAACAATAATACTGTTGATGTAGAGTGTCAGAGACATTTCAGAAAACCACTGAAGCACCAATTAATTCTGCTAATATTTTCTCATGAAAGGCTATCAGAGCAATATTGTGACTTTTGCAAATTCATGAGGACCTAAATTACTGCGAGATAAATGTTGTACATTATTTTGTATTTCTTTTAAACATTCCACAGAGAGGAAATAGAAGTGGTTTCCAAAAGCCTGAAAGCCCTTAGTTTTGTGCACCTCTCTGGCTGATACAGCTTCAGGACTTGCAAAGACCCAGTCAAAGTCAATTCTGTGTTATCATTCTGGGCAATTTGTTTCCCTCCACTAAGGAAAATCTCTGGGATTTTATTGGCACAAACTAGTTCCATGAATCTGGCAGGACACCAGCCTTGTCTTTTGGAAAACTTTCCCAGCATTTACTATTCTGAATCTTAGAAAGTTTTTCATTGTACTTGGCACAAACCCAAAGACTTCTTAGTTGTTAAGCAGCCATATATCCCCAGGTTCCTCTTGCATTTGATGTAGCCTAAAACAGGCTGAAACCCTGAAGCTGAGAAGGACTTTCCCAGCAACTACATCCCTGGCTTGCTAAGGGCAGGAACTTGGTCCAATTGGCCTTTAATGACCTTTCCACTTGGCCTAGCATCATGGAGGGCATCAACCTAAGTACACAAAGGCACTTAGGAGTATGACAGCTGAGTCTGAGTTTTGGCAGAAGACTGACATCAGGTATCAGAGGGTATCAGATGGGCAAGGAATCCAGCAGTGAAGAGCTGGTATGGAAGACAGAAGCCTTCTGCTTCTTACAAGGAAGGAAGCCACTAAAAGCCACATTGGAGAATACTTTAGATGGACATTTGAAGACCAAGGAACTAGATGGGCTCAGGCAGGAGCCAGAGTGACTTTGAGGTATGATTGGGAAAGAGGAAAGCAGAAGCAATATGAAGACTTTCTGAGACAAGGATGAAAAGCTTGAAGAAGGAACAAGTGGAACTGGCTATCTGGGAAGGTACAAATAAAGAAGAGACAGAACTGGGTCATTTGACTTAAGCATTCAGTCACGCGGCCAGACTGATCTGTGCTTGTCCCGGGGGAGAGGAGGGTTTTACGCTAACCTTGCACTTGGCTGATCTTAGTTCAGCCCCTGGAACAAATCATAGATGCTGATCAAATGCCTGCAAGCTCAAGGGGAATAGCAGCACATCTGCAACCATGCCTAATTTATCTCAAAAGCAGCTTGGGGTCTACATCAGCCAGGAGCTCCCTGGTTGCCAGAGGAACCTGTGGAGGCCAGAGAAGCAGCCTGGGTAACACACACAAACAAATACCAGAACATTATCTAAACGTCTAACCAAATGAGCATGCCTTGGCTGGTGACCTGAAGGGCAACATCACCCCACTACCTGGCTACCACAAAAAGCCAGGTCTGAGGACAAGGCTGTTCTCCTGAGAAATTCTGAAGAGTTACACTTCAGGAAACATCCTAACCCCTTTTAAATCCTGAGAGCTTGTGAAACTACAACTCCACTCCTCCATTTTTGAGCATAACACAGCTGCTGTTGGTTAACCTGTCTCATAATGCTGGCTTGGGACATGTTTCTGCTTCTCTGCCATCTTGGACATGAAATATTACAAGTGTCAGCATGTAAGAAAGAAATACAAAAACTTTCTTTGCCTCCGTCCTTAATTTGCAGCTTCTTTTGAACAGGACCTCTCCTCTTTGGGGTAATTAGGTAGTGCCTGGGACAGGCTGCAAAACCAGTATAGCCAGGAAAGTTACAAGTGCAGGGATATGTGCATGCACATGGTAAACCTATTCTGGGTCCCTGCTGCTGACACTCCATAGATCACTTGGAAGTGTTAAACTGCCTAAAGATTAAATAACAGACATCAGTACAACTAACATGAGCATTATGCTTTTTGCATCAATTCTTGACTGGTGCTTCAGAAAAAGCTGATGTAAGCTAAATTGCCACTTTGCCAATACAGCTTTCAGGGAGACACCCTTCTTCCTCGCCATGCAGCAGCTCCAGAGAAAACCAGAAAAACCATACCCCTCAAAGCACACAGCTGACAGTTAAGGACGTCCAACACAACAGTGAGGTGCATTTACAATCCAGAGCTGGGGAAAACTCATTTTGGGCCAAAACTTCAAAACAAACTGTCATTAATTAGTAATCTGTAAAGGCCAGCCAGCCTCCCTTCCTTGGTGCCTCTCACTATTTCCTCATCTCCCCAGCTAGCAGCAAAAACATTCCTGATTGCATCAGTTTTGATTACTCTTTAGATGAGGAGATTCTCTTTTTGCTAAACAGGATTGCACTCTATGTGGCCACTAGGACTTTGTCACCTAAGGAACAACAGCAGCTCTAGAAATTTGAATGCTACACAAAGGAGTATGGTCAGGAAGAGCTGCAGAAGGGTGAAGAATGATTCTTACACAAAGTTTTCCCTTCCTTCTTTGTTCCAGACCTTCAGTCATTACAAATTAACATTGGCTCTCATGTAGAAGCACCTAATTTAGAACTGACTCCTCCTGGATTTAAGAAGCAAAAAAGAACCACACAACAAACAAACAATAAAAAAAAAGAACATTTTGGGAGGAAAGAGAACATCTAAGAGGTACTATAGTCAGGTGTATGATTTATTTGAACCAGCTATTCCCATAAGAAGGATGTGCACTAATTCCATAGGTAGTTCAATCAAGCTTCTTCAATCGTCAGTTCGTATTCAGTTGCTTCTTCAATGTTTCTAAGTTGACGAAGCACCCATTCTCTTTGTTTCTTTCTCTGTATAGAGAACAAAATATTTAGTCAACCTAATCCTTTCAGATGTCACCTGCTTTAAAAAAAAACAACAACAAAAGCCAAACACACACGCAAAGGCATTATGAATTCAGCTGGATTTTGGCTGAAGTTTTCTATTTGTTTTAAGCTCAGAAACCTTTACTCCTAGAGTGGGCAAGTTTTCCCATGTTTCCAACACACCTGTGAATATTATGGTACAGGGGAAAAAAAAACAAAACAGAAAAGAATTTGATGGCTTCACACTGACACGACAGCCTTCAGAATCTAACTCTACTGCCTCCCTATCGTTTCTGTGGGCTTTCCACAGGGCCCTTGCAAGTAATCAAAGTTCCAGGAAATTGAGTTCTCGCGCTCCACAGAACAGAGAAATAAAGACCCGCATAAGGTCTATTAATTTAAGCTTTCCTCAGGAAACACTACACTAATTGAAGGACTGCACACAAGACCCTGTTTGCAGTGACTGGCATTCTTTTTATAAGCCTCTATGATTTGGATTAAAAAAGGAAAAAAAAGTAGATTATTTGTTTCTCCAGTTTTAGTTAAATTGACAACATGAAGAAACTTGAGAATTTAAATCACCAATTTCTTCCCATTCTTAAGTTTCTCTTAAAGAAAGATACATTACAAAACCCATACTTTTGTAGTAGTGTACACAACTAGTCATGCAAGTTCACAAGCTGATGCAAGTACTTGGTTTGTAAGACTGTATCCCATCCAGTTTGTGATTAGGAATGATACCACAGAGTCTAGCAGGTTATGAATGAATTCATAAACATATGTTCTCACTGGTAAAGTTGTGGAGATGTTCCATAACTAAAATATTCTCATATTACTAGGAAGAGCTGTATATATTCAGCATTGGTAAGAAGTTGTATAGCTTAGTGTGCTTAGCTAGTTCATAGCTAAGGGAAAACAATTACCACAAGAGCTTTATCAATTTTCTTCTTTCTGGTTTTTACTGTCAGGACATCTTTTATCCCTGGTATTCCAGTAACAAGCCATGATGGTCCACTCTTGGGAGTTACTGCAGACCCCACAGATGCGTTAGTGGGAGCTTGAGTTTCCACATTTGGGAGAACCGTGTCACTTTTCTCTTCATTTGATTCATCAGAAGCCAACACTGTGGAAAGCCTCCTTCTGGAAAAGACAGCCCGAGAGCTTTGGCTTATGTCTTTGTTTAATTCTTGTGAGTCAAACACTGTTGAAAGCCTTTTTGGGGACATATGAGGGATGTATGCTTCAACGTGTACTAATGATACTTGAGCTAATGATGTACTTAGATTTGATTTTGGCATTGGAGATCCATAAACTCTTTCGTTGCCAACTTGGTCCTTGATTGACTGATTTGTCAGATCTGTAAGAGATGACATTGTTCTTGAAAACATTGAGTCCACTGGAGTGCTGTGTTTCACCAGTCTCTTTTTCAGAGACCTTTTAACATTCAGAAAGGAATCTTCTTCCTCTGACATCTTGAAGTCAGGTTTATTGCCCTAAGAAAATAAGAAGGGAAAATTGTGTCATCGCTCACATAGCAAGAGATGCCATGTGAGGTGTTCAGCTGCTGCAAAAACAAATCCAAGGTGTTCCTGTTTTCATGTCTGCATTCTGTCTTTAGGTAGAACTTATCCTTTGTATAGATCAGTGTTCTTCAAGGGTTTGTAAGAGACAGGTTGAAAACAGAACATTAGAAGACAACTTGTCACACATACAACACTTACTCCTGGTCCCAGCCCTCTGTACGTGGAGCTCCACATATGCTAGAATTTTTTTTTAAAGGTCTTATTAACTTTAACATCATTAAGACAGTATTTTGTCCTTCAGAGTATACAAATAATATAATTTTGGGGTTGCAGCTGCAAACACTGGGTAGGTAAATGAAAACTGTTACACGCCAGAGGTATTACCATAGTGTAGCAAAAATTCAAGTGCTCTAGAGACATGCAGAGAAGTTACGGATTCAAGCAACCATCGCCTGTGCCAATTGCCATTTTGTTTCTCTTACTTTCTTAAATGGAGGCTCACAAACCTCTCATCCCCTCCTACTTACTGACATTTGGCTTACTTCTTCTGCCAATCCTAAACGAGCTATGTTCCGTGCAAGTCTGTTTTCAGCTGAATTTACAACAATGGCAAGGTTGTTTTGGTTAGTAGCATTTCCCCTACCCATTTGCCAACCCCCAACAAAAAGGAACTTCTTACACATGGAGGAGCCCAAGATAAATATATCCAGTTTAAAATATAGTTAAGATAAATATCTTAATTAGATAAGCAGTTAAGTACTTCTAGTGACTGTTGAACTCTTTGCTTTCATGAGGCATTTCAGATATTTCACGCAGGTTGATTGCATGAAGCTCACCTAGGGGGCAATATGTTTTAAGTGCCCATATTCTAAGCCCTATAGATCAAAGGCCTTGGCAGGGTTTGGAGGGGGTGGGGGAGACACACAGTGATGAAGGGGGCCACAGGAGGACAGGGAGATATGTTTGCTGAAGGCATTAGTTCTCCATTCCTTGTCAATGTCTTGCACCTGTGTTGGGTCTCAGTTTCAGCAGAGTTTCATATCCACTTTGTGTTTCTAAAGAACAGGAGGCAAGAGGTAGAGTGCTAACTCTAGTACAGCAAGAGTCAAGTGTTTTGTCGTTTGTTTTTTTTCCTCAGGGGGGTGGTGGTGAGAAAACATCATTATCACTTTTGTGTACCCATTTCTCCTCTCACTCCTTAGCACTGCTAGCCTGTGTAACACATTATAAGCAGCACTCAACCTACTGCTGAGTAGGAACTCTTTTACTAAAAGACACTGCCTTTTTCCTTTCCTTTTCTACCAGATTGACTTTCCTTAGTCTTTATCATAGAAGCTTACATGATTAAACTTAAAGGGGGGATAAGAAAGAGTTTACAAGACCCCCCAAGCCTACCCTCAGCTATATATTTTGATGCCTTCCCCTTACTCATTAAAGTTTAGATGGTTGATTAAAAGCTGTTTTTTAATTTAAAGTTAGGTTTTGAAGAATGTTTTCAACCAAAACTTCTGAAAAAACAAAATTTTTTTCTTTCACACTTTTCTGTGCTTTAGACATACATAGATAAAAGCAACAAACTTTTTCTGTTCAGCTTTCCAGTTTTAATAACATCATTATAGATAAAGGAAGGAAGAAGTCTAAAAACAGCAGAGGAAGAGAAACCATTTAAAAACATCAGCGCTTACCATGTGAGAATGTATCATATGGCAATTTTGACAGGAAAACAGCCTTACCAGACCCACCAGGTTTCCTCTGATATCTTCTGCTTCTCAGGTGATCGAGCTTCAGCTGCTCTTCACTTCTTATAGCCCTGCTACTCTCCCAACATCCTTTGCTGCAGAGACTCCCTAAATCACACATTTAGTATTCTTTAGAGGTTTCAGCAGTTCTGCTAACTGAATAAACTACTAAGTAGAAATGTAGGATGAATTAATCACAGGAAAATGGGCTAGCCAACATATCCATGTACTATGTTTGTTGCTATTTAATTTCTGCTGCTTGCTGCCTAATTTAATCACAAAACTACATCTAGTGTTCATTGGTTTCACATGGCTCCTTAAGGCACATTGAGGATCTGTCACAAGATGGATGTATGTTGATGGGTGTATGTATGTTGATGGAGTATATCTGTTCCCATCTTGATTTTATTTTCTCACTGCTTCTCTTGCCCAAAATATAAATAAGAAAACAAATGTTAAATCTGCCATGAAAAAGCTCTTCTTTTAGCAAAACAGGTAGTGAGAATAAACTGAAGATTATTTTACTGCAGTCTGAATTTCATAGTGTTTGCAGCTAACAACTGTAGAAACGGCAGCATCTTATCTTGAAGCAAGTGGTTTCAACATATCACCTCTTAGATGAGAATTGCATTGGTCTGAAATGGTATGGTTCAGGTAAAGAACTGTAATTTTTGTCGACAGAGAAAAGCAGTTGGACTGCACCAGCCCTGCTGAATTGCAAGTCAGCTCTGTGGTGGGTAGCTGCTATCACAACACTATAGAGCGAACACAGGTGTTGGGGAGCATGTGCACAAATATTGGGGTAGCCCCTTTTGACAAAACATGACCTGTGGACCTTTAAAATCTAAGCTGATCAGACAGACCAAATTTCAGGGCTTTATGCGAGTGACCTGAGGTTGTAGAGTGCATCTAGCGCAGACAGAGGGGCGAAGGACTGATCTTGCTGGGATTTGAACTTGTGGTTCCAGGGAGTCTGGGCATTTCAAACCCAATCATAAACCACCCTCTTTTGCCACATTAATAATTGCACTATGAATAGAGAATTTGAGTTACAAGTTCAATATTTAGGAATAACAGTCTGTCAGTATATGGGGAAAGTTGCTAGGTTTAAATTATGTGCCCCTAAGGAACTGAAAGAGAGCTTGAGAAATGGAGGCACTTTACAATCACATGGATTGCGTGAGTAAACATCCTGGAAATAAATAGTTTGTCCAGGATAAACTATTTATTTCCTGAACTCCCAGGGGAGGTTCCTACAGGAATATTTTGAGAACTAAACAAAAACTATTTTCAGATATTTGTGGCTGGGCAAAAAAAAATAAATCTTAGTCCTTTATAAACATAGAAGAGGCTAGACCAACCCTTACCTCATTTTGAATATTAGTAGTTAGTTTTCAAACTAGTGGCTGTGTGGCTTGGTGAGCAAACCCACCAGGTCAACCATACTGTACCTTGCAGAGCTCAGCAAGCCAGTTCCTTATATAGCTCAGAGCCAAGGAGAGTAATGTCTTGACATAGTGTTGCAATGTTTGCACTGTCTGTGTCAGTTGGACATAGTATCGCCTGTCCCAGTGAGGCAGTGATGCAAAGCAAGCTGTGCAGCATGAACACATAGGAAACGGTTTAAAAGTTTTTACTGCATTCCCTTGTGGGAAACATTAATTCTTTATATTTTTACTTCTAAAACCAACAAAAGTGGTGAAAACAAAAACAGCACAGTGTTTTGTTCAAATTTCAGCCCTTTCATTTGAGTTCAAATTCGCAAATTCACTTCAGAAACATGGAAGTTTGAGAAGGCCTCATCTAGAAGAGGATGAAACAAATTATTTTTCAGTTTACCAAGGAACAACATACATAGAGGGATGCAAAGGGACACATTTTTCCCTTAGTTTTCTGATCTAACCTGAGAGACTGTGCTCCTTCAATTGCTGCTGTATTCATTTCTTCATTTCCCACTCTGATGATGTTGCCAAACAGATTTCCTGAAGGGAACTTGGACTCTGAACAAGCCCTTAGCTCATATGCTTACCTAACATATTATATTGAATTGGACATATAATTCTAGTTTGTGAAGTCACAAATCTTGCAAAAGTGTCCAAGCAGTTAGGAGCTAGGCGCAGTCTTTCCTAGGCAGAACAGTATCAGGCCTTCTCCCTGTTCTTGCAACTAGTCTGATGTTTTTTTGGTGCAGAAGGTGATTCCACAAAGAACTACATAACAGGCAGTAAGAGCTAGTAAGTGGAGCTCAGCACTCTAGTCTGTCTGTTGATCAATGGTGGGATGACCGTTCTGTGATTCTGTGACCCTTTTTGGAGAATTGGAAGGAAGAACAAGAGCCAGAAGAAGAATACAAATAGTAGTGGGGAGTAAAAGGAGGGTAAAAAGAAGACGAAGAAATGAAGAGAGGGACACAAGGATGAAAATGCTTTCCTAAATTTAGAGCCGTATGGAAAGAATAAATTAGAAGAAAGATTAAAGGAATGGGCAAGACAAAGAAAAAAAATAAGGAAATTAAAATGTATTTTCTAAAAGATTTAGAAGACTTTGGCCCAGATTATGAGTTGTTTATGGATGAAGCACGATTAAAATGCAAATCTGATTCAAATTCTTGTAACCTATTCTTCCTGTGTCTGAGTTTTTTGTATAGGCAAGTCAAACAGGAGTGCTCTAAGACTGCTGATCAGGCTGAACTCAGTGAAAACAGAAGTGGAATATCTCATTTGTTGACATGAAGGCTGAAACAAGCAGGCATCCTCATTATGAACTAACCTCAGCAGATGTAGTGCCTCCCTTGGTCTTTCCAGCATTATGGCACGCTGGGGCATGCAAGAGGAGCAGAACCTCTGTGCCAGTGAATGGTAAGCTCCTTGGGCAGCCACAGACACTGAAATTGAAACAGTCCAACACTCCTTGTGGACTTAGGTTCTTTAGGTACATAAAGCTGCACAGAGGAACTCCATGGGACTTTTCAAAAGCACCTTAGCACTTTATTTCCACTTATTTCAGTAGGATTTACATGTCTGGGCACTTAGTGAAAATCCTGAGATTCATGGTAGGGGATGCAATGGGAACAGTCATTTTATATATGTGTTTTGAAGACTCTTTAGGATAGAACAGAATCGAATTGAATCAAATCAAATAAAATCTTTTTTTCAGTTGGAAGGGACCTACAATAATCATTGAGTTCAACTGCCTGACCACTTCAGGGCTGACCAAAAGTTAAAGCTTGTTATGAAGATCATTGTCCAAATGCCTCCTAAATATTGACAGGCTTGGCGCATCAACAACCTCTCTAGGAAGCCTGTTCCAGTGTTTGACCACCCTCTCAGTAAATAAATGTTTCCCCATGTCCAGTCTAAACCTCCCCTGCTGC
Organism: Phaethon lepturus; assembly: GCF_000687285.1. Classification (NCBI taxonomy): domain Eukaryota; kingdom Metazoa; phylum Chordata; class Aves; order Phaethontiformes; family Phaethontidae; genus Phaethon; species Phaethon lepturus. The sequence continues at coordinate 11,669 of NW_010514222.1, forward strand.
AGCTTTGAACCATTCCCACATGTCCTGTCACTGGATCCCAGTGAGAAGAGATCAGCACCTCCCTCTCCACTTCCCCTCCTCAGGAAGCTGTAGAGAACAGTAAGGTCACTCCTCAGCCTCCTTTTCTCCAAACTAGACAAGCCTAAAGTCCTTAGATGCTTCTCTAGGACATGCCTCCCAGCCCTTTCACCAGCAACAACTTTGCTGAAACCTTCAGAAACCAAGGACTATATGAATCCTTTGTGGTCTGTTAAAGAAACTTTTCAAGTGCCTGAAAAGCACTTATGAACATTTATGAACTTGCTCTCCAGCACCTTTAAAGTTTTTGCCTTTTGTAAGACTTTCCTCAGAGTTGGTAGAATTCTGCTGAATTATGATATTATGATCACTGGAGAAAGATATGGCATTATTTATGGCAGTAGTGTGGAAGTGGTACCTTTGTAACTTTTGGAATACCCTATTTTTCAGTGTGGCAATTACTTTTTTCTGTCCAGAGGCAAGGTCAATGACTTTGGCTACAGTGTCCAGGAACAGACCTAAGTGTGATGTAATTCCCACTCCAACTCCTGTCATAGGAGCATCCCATAAACAGCCTGAGAGGAAGGACAGATGGTTTGGGGGTGTCATAAGCTATCAGAAAAAATGGTTCTGTACTAGCAATACATTGAGTCATGATGTGTGCTTCAGGTTATATATTTCTACAGATTTTAGGTAGTGTACCTCTACTATGACTGGATCTGTCCAGCTGGACAACAAATCTGATTTTGCACCCTCAAAACCACAATCTTGATATACTAACTGGGTTTCACGGCTGCTTAGAAAGTCAAACCCTTATTTAAATGTCTAAATTACCTTCCATATGATTAATTTCAGTGAGAGTTTGAGGAACAATGACACTTGGCTCTTTGTCTCTGCAACATTGCAAGTATTCTTAAATGCTTTTAATTTAGATATTAATGTTATAAAATTTTGACCTAAGTCTACCAATTGCAGGGAATTGAAAGTTTTATTCTAACAGCAATTTTTTTTTCTGCTTTAATGTAATGATAGGACTGAGTAAACAAAAGCCTTAAGGAACAAGCCTTTGTCCCTTATAGACAAGTTCAGTACCACATCCTACAACAGCATGGACCAGCTCTTCCCTCAAATGCAGTGCTTGGTGTCTATGTGAGAGGAGGATTAGACTGTACGTATTTAAAGATGCTACTATCTTGACATCAGTTATAAAACCTTAAGGCATTAAAAATTGTTGCCTCTCTTGGTTAAACAAGGTTATAATATACAAGTAACCACTTTCAAGTCATTGTGGGGAATGCCAAATTGAGAAAAGTATCTTTTTTATCTAAAGGTCTGGCAGATTAATATTTGACTTCAGAAAGTCTAATTACCTCAGTAGTAAGAAACTAGGTACACTTTAATAGCAGTAGTGGTCATTGACCTTGATAAAATCAATGTGCCACCACCTGCCTTTGTAATTACGTCAATGACTCCTCTTCATTACATGCTTATCCACTTCAGTCTTACCAGAGTACCACAATGTGTTCTATCTGCATGTTGTTTATTCACTAGACAGTGTCCTATACACTTTCTACGTGTTTCTACACCCCAGAAGTCAATCTGAGTTAATATTCAACTGGGACCTTTCCTCAGTAACTTGCTGTGTGTTTTCTGATACGACTGCTCCTTTCTAATTATGTTGGCAGTGCTACTGAGGAACACATAATATTATTGCCAAAGTTCAATAAACTTACAGAGTAACTATAGAGTTTTGGGGAAAACAGCCGGTGGTGCTTTCATGACCTTTGGCAACAGCACGAGCACAGTTTGACCCATGCCAAACAAACGTCTAACTTCAAATATCTCAGTGGCCAGAAAATGATGGATTTGCTTTACTTTATTACATCTAATAATAAACAAAAAATGCTGGTTTTATGCAGTGCAGTAGCATGGCCAGACTGAGTGTAGTCCTGTACAGGAGGTCAGGCCAGATGAATATCAATGGCTCTTTCTTGTCATATTAGAACCATGCAGACAAACCCCCCAGGTGGTCTGAGATGCGGGAATGCTAATGAAGTCACTGGAGTCCCACTGATGTAGTGAAGCAGAGCATTGGTGATAGGGAAGTTCATCTGCCTCATCTGTGGTACTGTAGTAATTGATATGTTACACTGTCTCTATGAAAGCCCTCATTGGCATCTTCAGATTATGCCTAGTAAATGGAAAGGTAAACATTCATAATAATCATGATTAATTCTTCATTGTTAGCTCCTTCTACTGCTTCATTGTTAGCTCACTATGGCTAAATCTAATAATAGTGGACCATTGTCTGTTTATAAGTATAGAAACAGCGTAAGCCTGGGAGGCTCATATTAACTTAATATTAAAAGCCAGTTTCTATTCTCTGAGCCTTGAGCCTGAAAACCTACGCAAACTACCGCTGCAATTGATAGGAGAAACAATCTGCACAGAACTCGATGTTTAGGATCACATCGAGAGTCCTAAGCAGCCTAGCTATACCTCAAGGTCCCCATCCTCAAATGCTCTCTTCACAGTTCAGTGGGTTTAATAAGAGACAGAATTGTCACAGACAGTTTCCACTACATGGGTCATTTTCCAGCTATGGCTTTTTTTTCCATCGGGATGGCCCAAATGAGAATATGGTCCGTGACAGGTACCTGTGTAATTGTTTCCTTCCATTGAGCATCATGTTCCACCAGCAGGAACAGTGCATTAGGTGACTTGCTGCCCTAGGGAGTGGCTGCAAAACTGGAAGGCTTTGACATAGGTACTCTCCAGAGAAGTAGTCTCTCCAGAGAAATGCAGTCTCTCTGGAATTTCTCATTTAGGTACTGCATTTCTATAGCATAAACCATCCAGGACAGGAACTGGTGTTCTTGTCCAAAAATGTTACCAGTGGATATAAGCAACCCACCACTGATACTACCTCATTCTTAAAGCAAAATGAATCCTCATGCTGTGTGATTATGTCTCTCAAGTGATTCAGATGTGTAATGGGGCATGGCAGAAAAATGTTTCCAAGAACTTGACCTGTGCCATTAATTCAGAACGTACACTGTCTCATTAACATATGTGTGTGTATGTACATATTTTATATACAACTATATATAGCTCTGTGTGTATTTATATATATAAAATCCCCCCAAACAACACAGGGAGCATTGCACATTTTAGTATGAAAAGACTTAAAATACCAATGTGGCAGAATATATCAAATGAATGATGAGGGCCAGATTTTCAGTTTATTTATGTCCTTTTGACTTTAGTGGAGCTGTTCTGATTGACACTTATGAAGATCTGGTATGCTGTCTTTCAGAGGGTAAGGAGAAAACAAAAAGTGGCTACATAAGGCCTCCAACACTTCTCACTGGTGTAAGGTCAAACCAAGAACAGTTCCATCACACTCACTGTCATCACAATAATTCTGTACAACTCACTGTGCTTGCTAACCTGCAGGAGAAACAGCTGGGGAGCCTTAGTTTAGCATTTGGAATAAAACCCCTTGCATCTGAGCCTAGGCTGTTTTCCATCAAAAGGGGCTCTGCAGTTCCAAGTTATCTCAGGGCATATCTGCATGGACAAGCATGAAGGACCTCTGCTTTTGCTCTGAGCTGGCCAGATGGGAGTCTGCTGTGATTTGAAAGCAGTACTATCAAATTACTTTGGTACTGTGCCCAAGCTTACAGAGTCTTCCGAGAGGCATGTTACCTGATATAACTTTATCAGTTTTCAAATCAATTTTAAATTAACCTATGCTATTTTGCACTTAGGTTGGTTCTGTATCTTGCAGAATATAAGCTACCTATACAATCTACGCTTGTCCCAAGCTGGCCAATTATTTCTGGCTTTTGGAGAGGGAGAGATGAACTTCCCCTTCCCATCTTCTGCTCTATGTGGCCAGTGTTTTGCCCCTATTTGCATATGTTTACTTTTCCTCTGCTTGCACAATCGATGGAGCACTTGGCTGAAGCTGGCTTCCACTGTGGTCAATGCAGAAAGTCAACAAGACTCACAAGGGAGTTGTATTGTTCCCATAAGATTCTTTGGTTCAAAGCAATTGTGAAAGTAAAATTGCAGGATTTCTAAATGCATGTTCTTAGCCTGAAAACTGAGAAGCTGTAGTTGGACCTTCTGAAGGGCAATTTGATATAGAATAATGAGTGCAATTTGATTTTTTAAAAAAGAAACCCAAATCAAAACAACAATCCCAAACAACTGTTTATTCAAGCAATTTTTATCCTTTATTTTTAATTAGATTCCAGAAATTATAATAGTGCAAACACTCAGTATAAAAGTTGCAATAAGAAATTTACATTCACATTTAACATTTCCCATTCACTTTTTAACATAAAAATAGGACAAATATTCAATTGCTTTTCTCAATTTAACAATCCTGAAAAAGACTGGAAGATACTCTACAATATTCTATTTACATAAAAATAGACCCGTATTATTAATGCAAATCTATCATTAGAAGTTACCCAGTGTTAAGTTATTGTATTGTACTATGTACATACATATATATGTATAGCTATATAGATATAAAAATTATTTATAGGTTCAGTGGGCTACAATAGCTGGAAAAATGACATCCTGACTTACTAGTTCATTCCTTAAAGTTAGGACTATTCATTTTATTTACCTGTGTAGGTGTTTCTATTGTGATACAGTAAGGCCTCCTCCTGGTCCCTTTGAAGTCACTGGCAAGAACCCATTTATCATCAGTAGGAGAGGAACAGACCTTAGAATAAGGCCTGATCTACAATTCAACAATCATTGAAGTTAATATTCCCATTAACTTTACTGGACTGTACATCAGAATAAAAGATCTTCTGAAACATCATATGCCAATTAAATGGAGAGAAGAATAAATTTAGTTTTCCCTTTGAGGAATGGAGTATCTCCACCTGATGCAAATACATTTTGTTTCCAAAGCCTAAGCAGAATATTCAAGTTAGTTTGGAAGCAGTGCAGAATTTGCTGCAAACATCTGCAGGTTAAGCAGCTGATAAGATTCCTCTTGCATGTTCTTCTCACTGAATAGTTCAATTCAACCAGCCTTATAAAACCTCAAGACTCTATCTTTCCTTGCTCTTATTTTTTAATAAAGAGTGTTTAGTAAACTGCTAGGGAACATGAATTACGCTACCCCACTCTTGCTTATCTGTGTCTCTTCTTCGGGAACATGAACAGAGATGCTGCTCTGCCTGTAGCTGGCAGGGTTAAGCCTCTCTGCCCAGCTTGCTGCCGGCTGCTGGTGCCTGCACTCCCACCACAGGGTATGTTTATTCGCCCTTTCAGTTTGCTGTCACATGTACTGCTTCCTAACCAGATGGTGTCAAATTTTTTTTTCTATTTTTTCTATTTCTTTCCCCCTAAACACCTGTTATATGAAAAAACTGCTTTTTGAAAAAATATTTTATTTTTGAAAAATAAGTAGTTTGACAACCATGTGATGGAGGACCTATGGAGAAAGATAGCAAGCAGATCTGAATAGACAGTAACTGCCTGCAATAAAAATGTGGTGGCACTGAACAACTGAAGGTGAATTAAAGGCAGCAGGGGCACTGATTTCTTAAGCAGCAGTGCTTTATGAGCTGCAGGTCATGTTTTTACATCCAAAGAAGAATTATGTTGTGTTAAGAGGCAGGCAGGCATGCCTAGCTCCTTTTCCTCTTAGTGCTATGGTGTTTATTACATTAAATGTAATATTTATTTGTAACTAAATATTTAATGTAGTTATTAAATAGTATAAATAACAAATGTATATTAAATAAATATTCTAAAAGATACATTAAATATTAAATGTAATATTTCTGGGATGCTTAAAATTGTGTGTAAACCTACAATGGACACTGTGATATGTGTAGGCAGACCAATTTTGAATGTAGAACACATGCTCCATTTGGTTTTTTGCTTCCTACCTTAGGCTGCTAAGTTGGAACATTTCATTATTAAAAAAAGGAATCATATACGCTTTTAAACCTTTTCAGTTAACAGATCAGAAAAATACTTAACTTCTCATTTCCAAGCAGAACATATGGGCACATACCAGAAGGGCAAAAATTAACCTCCTGACAGCAGACAGTACAAGGAATAATCAGCAGGATAAAATGCAGACAGATGTGAGTTGCAGCACAACTTTTAGTGGCAGGGATTTTAAGAGGTGGGTCAAATTTGTCTGAATCTGCTTGAAAATGTGAAATATGTGTATTACTACTCTTTTGCACCATTATCCACATTCTGTGTACAAACCAATGCTTTGCACACAGACAAATCTACACACAAGTATATTATGAAAAAAAAAGGTCCAAGAAGAGGTTTTTAACCTCTGACAGAATGTCATTGAAAATAACATCACTGCTCAAGAATTTTCTATACTGGGTTAAATTACTCTAGAAATGGTAGCTTTTCTTGGACTCTGGTTTTTAGACCAGTAACTCTGAAAGCATTACTTTCATTCTTACTGCATTCTGTAACATTTTCCAAAGCTACCTCTGTAATGACCAGCTGCTTGAATGCAGAAAAGAAACTCACCATTTTCTTTGTCCAAGTCCAAATTAGTGCAGACAATTGTATTTGTAAATGAGAGCAAGTTACACAATCATTTTACTTTTTTTTTTCTTAATTGTACCCTAGTAATGTTACTGTTAAAAAAAGCAGGAATTCTAGGTGAAGAAGGATTTCTACAGCAACAATAAAAAAATGTAATAACCATGATGCAATTTTGTGATGGCACAGGTAATTCATTTTCATCTACATTTCACTGAAAATTCTTGATATATTGCTTGAATGGCATTTGAAATGTAAGAGCAGACAACCTGTGCACCCATGCACACTAAGGAGCAAAAGAAATGAGAAATCACCATTTAGGTGATAACTTCAGTGTGCCAGCTCAAATTTTTCATAACTGATGCCAGCATCAAAGGTCTAGGATCAAAGCAGCAGGTCAGGCACTTGAAAGTAAGACACGATAGTGTGCACAACTGCAGTAATTAAAGCACACCTTAGCCTTGCCCACAACCGTTAGCTGTTTTACCACCAGCCACCTAATCTACATCTAGTAAACGTAGTAGTGCAGTTACAAGCTATAGGTAAGTGTTCTGGATGTTTTTACTCAATGCATTGTGTAAGCCTGTTCTAAAGAGCAGGGCAGCCATTTTTTTCAAAGGAGCTCCAGACTATCTGGACAGATTTTCTGCAGAACTCAGCTCACTGTGTGTCCTGAAATTTCTAGGAAATCTGTTCTTATTTAGCTTGGACCCATGTATACCTGTGTATAGCCTCCCTCCATAAACACTTGGAGCACTCCTTGTGCTCATATAGCTGTTCTGGTAGTAAACCAAAGCAGGAAAGGAAGCAGTAAAAAAGCTTCAGAGTGATGCAGCACTGTTTATTCCTTCAGTTTTATGCAGGTGTGACATGTCTGATACCACAGAAGGCATAAAACGGGGTTCCTAATATAAAGAAGCAGATCCTCCGGCATGCAGTAAGGCACAAACAAAACCAAGTCCTTTCAGCACATAGGCTATGTACATTAACCAATGCTAATTCAAATTTCAAGGTACTTCCTCATGATCAGAAAATAGGAATTAAAGGTGAAAACCCCCAGCCACTTCTAATAATTCCTTCTGATATTCTGAAAGCAGTTCACCAAGAGATCTTGAACACTCTTGTGAATGTGAAGAGATACAGAGACTCAGAAATTAATCTGGCCATGCAGTTGAACACAAACCTTATTTTTATTGCACTAGGAATCTGTGTGAGTAGTCTGCCAGCTCAGGTACTGAAGACCTGTCCCATGTCACTGAGAGCTTTACCACTGACTTCAAAAGTAGTATTGGCTTTTTACCTTTCCCTTTCAGCAATTGCTATCTCACAAGCTTCTTTTCTTTTTGTATTTTATACTCCTGCTAACCTGGTGCTTTTTTTAGTTCTTTTCCTGTTTTTGTCTTTGCACCAATCATATTATGAGTCACACCAGGCCACTCAAGCAGTGTAACATTTTGAAGAGTAATTAAAAAGCAACAGGCAGACCCTCCCCCCCCATGTGTACTTTTTTCCATTTATTTACATTTACATATTTATTAATGATTTAGATTTGGCCTGAAAACTCAGTGAGAGATGGTATTAAAAAGAACAAAATGCTGAAAAAAGCCTACACAGTGCTCTGGAAAAAGCCAATCATAAAAAAGGTTGGGTAGAGAAGCAGAGTCCAGATTGTCATTAGTCACAACCATTATGCCACACTGAGATGTAAAACCCACTGAATTTGAGATGTGTTAGTTTATGACTGGTAGAAACCCTTAACTAACTGCTGTATGAAGCCAATTATCAGTACAATGTAATGGTCTTGTATGAGGGAACTGGGATATGTTGTATGAATCTACATCTTAAGTTATGATGACAGAAGTAGCTGCAGAAGCTGTTCAGCATAGTTAACCCCACAGTCACCTGGTTAAACAAATTAACAGCTTTCTAAGTCCTATTATAAAACCAGCTCAAATCTGTAAAATATATGAAGTTCTTATTAATCTGTAGTAGAAAGTACTCACAACACACACCCTTTTTCCTCTGCCACCAGCCTCAGTGTTATGCTCCTACAATACTCCTCATTTATCATACAGCAATTATATAAGTAATTTGAGAAGCAGTCCCAAGCTGTAGTGACACAGATATGACAACTTTAAAAACGATGCATGCAAAATACCTCCAGAATTTAGTTCTGTTCAGCAGCAATATGGGAAAAATCAGCCAGAGGACTGGATATTGATTTCTTATTCCTATGTCACTAATTGACATGGGCCTTAAGCTGTGGGTTAGGCTGTGATGCCTAAGGGACACATCCCTGTAAGCATGGCTTTAGTGGGAGCAGGACTAGCATCAGCACAGAACCCAGGTGGCTCGAAGCCAGAGAACTCAGTGAAACTTCTCCTAATAGTTCTGTTAAATACCTTCTGCTTAGTAAGAGAAGTTATTTGGAAAATGAGTCAAAAAAGCTAACAAAAATAAGGCAACAAAATTAATTTTTATATGTATACATACATATATATACATATGTATGTATCTAGGAAACAATCTATTTGCATTGTGTACTTTTCACATACAATAACTTATTACCACATTAGAAATATACTCTGGGTAACATCAATGGGCCAAATTCACCTCCTTTACCTTCTATAGTGTTGCACCTGCATACAGCAATGATGGATTTGAAACTTTGTTCTTCTTGATGACAATACTACATCAAATGCAGTATCAGAGAATACCCATTGAATGTCAGATATTACACCATTATGAACTAGAATATCTGCTTGCTTTTTATATTACAGTAAATAGAATTTATTGCTTCTAATGACCAGAAGGTATCTTATGAAGACAGCATAGATGTTGATAGCACTTTTCGTATACTGCATTATGGATCTTGGAACACTGAGGTTGGCAGATCACAATCATTAAATTATTTTTCTTCTTTATTTGCTGTTTGCATTTTGATTTTACTTTGCTGAATGCACATGCAACTAGTGGATTTAATTCTGTGCCAGAAGTGATATGTCAAAAACATTTAGGAAAACTTACTGTTTTGTTTACTGAAGTCAGATATGAGTGGCATGCAGTAGATTGCAAGGAAAAGCAAAAGGACATACATTTCCAAATGATTTATAATCTCCATGCACGTGTAAAATGTGTCTTACAAAAATCATTAACATTTGTTAAAAGTGTGCCTTTTTGCCTCTTTTTATACAAGTGTACATGCAATTACCTGTCCGAGCTAAAACTATTTACAAAATTTCATAATACAATACATCTTTGAAAGTGAATAATACATGAAAGGCCAATGTTTTCTGTTGTTTTGTAACACTGTACAAGATTAAAAATAAATAAGGCATTATAATACAGGTTTATCACAAATTAAAAAATGTTAGTTTTCACTGTAATACAAAACTCTAACTCGAAAGAACATTATGGCTAAATAGTCCTCCTGCCTGGACAACACATACAGAATCTGGACTTGCTGATGTAAAGAAAACACTTTGTTTCTGTTACAAGCAGGAATTCAACACATAAAAATGATTCACTCTACTTACTAATGTGTTCAGACTCCTCAAACCACTGAAATGGCACAGGTCATACACTGTTTCCATTTGAACAGTGACTCCCAAGTACTTTCTTTTGCCTTACAGGTAAATTACAGGCAGAAGTATGAAAGAGATTTAGGCGCACGACCTACTCTCGGTTACAATGTTGTAAAATACTCAGTTCAGTACTGACACAAGAACATTGCTGTAGCCCAAGGCAGAACTTGGCCTACAGAAGCTCAACTCCTGACCTTCATAAGCATGCTAAACTCCTGGTGATTTCTGCAGGCCTTGTGGGTACATCAGGGATGCTTATTCAGCCCTAATAAGCTGAAGCTTTTGGCTCTCAGTCTCACCTAGATAAAGCAAGAGAGAATTTGTATGTGTTTTGGTGAAGACAAGGGAGTGTGACTTGCCACAGTGGGAAGCAGCTACAAAAAACAATGCGTTTTACAGGCTTGATAAAATAGCTTGCTAGTCAATGCAAATGGAAAATGCTTGGAAATATCTAGCCAGTAATTCAACTGAATGCCATCATTCAGTTGCCAACATAATCTCAGCAGAGAATAATAATTAAAAAAAATAATTTAAAGATAAAGGTAGCATAGGAACACTTTGAAATTAGCTCCCAAGACAGTGAAGTCTGAAGATCTGTGATACTTATCTCTTTATGTAAAGAACAAAAGACTTCGATTATTATTATTACCTGAAAGAAAAAATGTGCAAACCTATGTGAAATATTGTGCTTGCTATTGACAGATATTGACATGCCAAAATGGCATCACTTTGTTATAGGGCTCGTACCTGTTAGTTGCTTCAAGCTAACAGCTGCACAAAACAGTCAACAGATGTGCAGAAGGCTATTCTGCCCACAATGCAACAAGTTACTCTCCTCAGTTAAACGTGAGGGACTTTTGGGTACTGTGGGGCAGAACTGGCTCCTTGCTGGGGTTACAACAAGGTCACCCAGGCAAAAGTTACAGAGCTTGACCAGAAAATTAATAAATGCAAGATAAGAACTGCATGCAGTAAGGTGGACACAACCCAAATCCCACAGAAATCCAAGGAAATCTTTTGATGATTTTCAGGGAGATTGGAGTGGGCCACATATTCTCTTCAGCCAAATGCCAATAAAAATTTGATTATAAGCTTCTCTAATTTGTCAGCAAATGTGCATTTGTGGGGTTACTGTAAGTATTACTACTACCTCTTTCCATGTACAAAACTTGCTGAACTTATCAAAGAATGCAGAAGAGCAGAGAGATTGAATCTGTCATTTGAAGCTATCACACATGAGCTGAAATAAACCAAATGTACACAGAAAAGGAAAATGAGTAAAAATGATATGAATAGGGAGGGAAAGCATAAAAGTAAGAGCACAGCTTCATTATATCATGGTTTCAATGGGTATTTAGTTTTCCCTTTTGGAATGGCTGCTGAACACTGCTTATCATTTTCATGGGGCTTTTTACTAAATTGTGCCTTGGCTGAACTTTCTTCATGATTCTGTAGTGCTCAGTCCAGGACTACATAGAAAAATACAGTTTTCCCCATAGTAAAACCACCAACAATAACCACAATAAAAATACAAAAAATGTTAATGGTAGGACTTAAACAAAGTCTGGAAACTGACTCCAGTTACACCATCACTGATGCTGTAAGCTAGCACACACACACTGTGTGCAGTACCGATAAGCCATCCAGGTCCACTCAGCCTGTTCCAGAGGCACAGACCTCCTGCAAAAGGGCCAAATGAGAAGTCAATGATGGACTGCACCTGTTTGGTCCTTTCCCTTCAACATGGAAAACATTCTTACAAAAATCACATGCCTCATTTGACTGTTGGAGAGGAGGACCAGGCTTAGGAAAACTTTGGAATAATTCTACTAGCACCTGCTAATCTTTTAAAATATTAAAATGAATAACCCAAATTTATCTTGTTACATGATCTTTCATTGACATTACTCCAAGACTAAGCTACGAATGAGTCTGGTAATAAGAACAGTCCTGAAAATGTTAGCACAGGAGACAATTCATTTCTGCTCACTGTCCATCTAGTGATAAAAGAAAAAATGGCAAGATGCATATATCTTGGGACCTATTAAGAAAGTAACAAAGAAATAGTTTTATTTTAAGTTTTTGGGGTAAGTCAATGGCTGTGTTTGGTCTATGTGTTCACATACTACCAGATCTACTGCTAGGATCTGAAGATGCTTTTAATAACAGTACATGTGAAATTATACCAAATTCACTGATTCAGAAATTGTGTAACTTGGGCGTTTTGTGAGTGGAACTGAGTGATCAACGCTATTGCACATAATGCTTTCAATTTTGTTTAAATATTTTACTTACCTGTGTGATGATTTAGTTCTTATAAACCTATTAGAAAATATAAATATGCAGTGTGCTTTACATGGATACCAGTTATTCAGTTTATTTTGTAAATATTTGTTCTTTTAAATCTGTATTCTCTACATGTATTTACTGAAATGGCTTTGGGTGCCTCAAAACCAGAATTAAATTGTTCTAGAAGAATACTTGTGAACTGGATGGCTTTTAGGGACATAACGAAATGCAGTGACCTTACACAGATCAGCCAGGGTGCATACACCTAGTACAGTTAGGAAATAATTCTCAGTTTTTTATTGTCACTTTAATCACAACACTAATTTTGCTAGTTTTGTAATGAAGCACTTAGCTTACAGGATACATAAAAATTAATGAAAAACCCTGCTGAAAACCACTGGAGTCCCACAGCAGCCTGATATGGCTACATGGAGAACAGAAACTCCTGTAGCATTTCTTTAACAATTTGCATCTGTTGACACAGTGTTTGTCCTTATACAGAAACAGTGACTGCTCCAAAGCAAATTGCTGACTGCAGGAGAATGACTCAGAATCTTCTTGACACCAAAATTGGTAATAAATAGTCCCACCAAAGGGAAATGTGACCATCTAGTACACACAAATTTTCTGTTGTACAATCTGGACAACTTCTGCAGTCTTGGGTGGGTTTTTTGTGTTTGGTTTTTTGGAGGGGTGGACGTGGTATTTTGTTTTTTTTTTTTTAAAGAAGATTTTTAGACAACATAAAGTTTTGCTTCTCTTTTGGAAAGCAGTGAGGCTGGTTAGTTTGTGCATCCCTATCAGGTCAGTATGGCACCTGTCCGTGGAGCACATGTCATTCAGCAGCATGACATCCAACTGCCTCCACCTCGAGTACGGAGCTGCACTCCATATTTCACATCCCGATCAGTGTTTCAAGATGTAACCATGAACAATAGGATGCGGGCTGCATTAAAGGAAAAAGCAGTCAAAATATGTTCCCTTTTATGCAGATTAAAAGCAGGCCTCACTCTCTTGGCACGTTTACCAGTGTGCTCCTCATTTGGGCAAAGTTTGACTGTGCTTGTGTTTAAGAATCATAGCTTTCTATAACTGTACAGCTTAGAAGAATGAGCCTGGGTAGAATCAAGATATAATGAAACTGTGGTATAAATTTAAAAATCAGTTAAGACATAAGACTATGTTGGCAAACATACAAATGTCACAAAGGTAGTAACAGCATGTTTGTCACCAGTACAGGCCTATTCTTCAAGCTGTTTAGAAAGATAAAGTTAAATCCTGGAACTGAGCCACAGGACCTGTGCTATTTGTAAAAGCCTGAAATAATACCATCTTTCTGCTCTTCAGTAAAATCAGCACTGTACAAAGGAATGTTTCTATATTGCATAAGCATGTTGCTGTGCTTGCAGGGTGGCTCCTCTGTCTTGCAGAGTCAAATGACCTGTGAAGAGGCAGCAACTTCTGAACTCTACCACCCTTTTTTCTTCAATGGAAAGAGTATATATTGTTCTTTTGCCAAAACTTTAAGCTCTGTGGTTTATCTACTTCATATCCTAGTGTTATGGTTTGAATTGGAATTTTTTGGAAGTTTTTGGAGCATGCAAGGAGAATTTTAAAAAATACATAGGGTTTAGCAATTAGCTGAATCCAGCCTTCATTAATCTGCCATTGACAGCAGAATGAACACAGTTCTCATTGCTTTAACTCATGCACTGGGAGCACAGTTTCTCTAACTCCTGCTGTAGCCCTGGAGAGTCTCCAGCTGCCCCACACTCCATGGTTAAATGAAGCTTTTCTAATCCCAGACCCAACAATGCTGGCTGTGACAGAAAGAGAAATCTCTTTGCTATGTCATTGCAGGTGGATGTGCAAATAAACACATATTTTTATGTTTATCTCTATAAATCTCTATAAGTCTACACAGGACTATTTGTATATGTGCATATATAGATTAAAACATATATATACACACACACACATAAATAATTGCTTGCATGTTTATCTCATGTTTTTTTCACCCTTTAAAAATGCCAAGAAAATATTCCTCATTTCCAGAAAAATCAGGTTTTGACTTTTCCTAACAGAATTTCTAGCCCTTATATGTTCCATCCCAAGAGTTTGTTACACAGTCCCCAAGTTCTCTTTGGTTGGGTTGTAGTGGTCCATGGTTAATACTATGCCCTATTGACCTCTGATCTCTTGGTAGAAATTCAGGCAACCATTGCTCTCCAAGTTCACTGCAAATGGCACAACCAAATCTCCTTTGCTCTATGCCTCCTTCACAGCTGGCACAGAAGGAAGATAATGCAGTGTTTGATTTGTGTGAGTGGCAGACGCTTGATTTGCTCCAAGCCCAGCTTTTGCAGTAAAGCTAGAAACTGAGGACACCAAGGGGCAGCTGGTGCCCAGTTTTGTTTGAATGTTTGCTCTCCCGTAAAGGTACATTTTCCGCTCTAAGTTTAAAGACTGTGTTTGTGAATTATTTCCATCGGCCTTTCCTTCCAGGAAATAGGTCAACATTTCACCTTTTCCCTTTACACTGACTTTACCCCTGCACACAAATTCATAACTGCACCTTTTTAATATCCGCTGAACTTCTTCCGTCACCTGAAGACAGAAAAAAAAGAACTTTTAGTTTCTCCTGTTCATATAAGGTTAATCCTAGAACTGCCTACCCCTCCCCATTTTACTTCTCTGTCATGAAATATGCATATGCAGAATTATTTAGCACCTACTGCTGCTCTCGGGCTCACTTAGAATTTTCTTAAGGAATTAAAAAACACTGACCAAACTGGAATCTAAGAAGCAGAACTTCTGGTCTTGAGCTGAATAATTACATAGGCAGATTAAGCTCTGTCCAACAGAAATGTGTAACCAAATCATCCACTGTTGAAAGCTGGATTAGTTCCAGTGATGTTAATTTACTCCAGAAAACTTTTGATCCCTGGAGACTAGACAGGTATTTTGGATAAAGGACTGCAAGAGTTCATTGAGATCTGGAGAGGTGCAGCATAGCTTCTAGCTAAGCTCTAGTAGAACAACCATGTTCTCTGTCTGTTGTAGCCTCTCTGATCCAAAGTATCCAAGGAATTTTTAAAGCTACACAAAGTGCAGCAGGATGCAAATGGACATGGATCCTTTCCTTGTAGTCCTTATTCAAGCAAAATTCCTACAGCACAAAGACTGGCCAATGCAGTGTTGGCATTCCCAGGCTTGCCTCCAACTGTGTGCAAAGCAGCAAAGAACTCTGTTTCTTTGATAGGAAATGATTTCTTTGAGGATTTTGTTGCCTCCAAGTAGTGAAGCGTACATAATGGAAAACAACTTTACTTCTGATGCTTGAATCATCTAGATAATATTGCCCTTTTCATAAGAACCACAAGTTCAAGTGAGGATGTATTTTCTAAGTGGTCTTGAAAATGTAACCACATATAAAACAGGAGTTATGTAAAGTTTGTGAAATTTTCTCAGAATGCACTCACCTGAATTTTCCCCTGTACACCAGTACTATCCATCCGGCTGGCAACATTTACAGTATTCCCCCAGATATCATACTGTGGTCTTCTGGCTCCAATGACTCCAGCCACTACTGGCCCAACATTAATACCTAAAATCAAAACAATGAATTTGGTTTGAAACACTGCAGCATATTATCCAAGGGAAACATGAATCCACAAAATAGACTTAACACAAGTGCCTTAGAATTTTTCTGGTCATAGGACATAACATATGGTAAATTAATGCCAGTTGGACTTCTGTATTTGTAAAAGGTTTAAACACAAAATAAAGACATACACTGAGATATCTTATTGGAAATTCAATATTACAGACAACATAAAAATTTGGCTTATCTCTGGATTTTCTTTTTTTGTTTGTTTTAAGAAAAGAAGAAAAACAGTGGTAGTGTGGACTTTAGCTGTAGAAAATTCAGGACAAATTGTTAAAGATCTGTAATTGTTTGCTACGACTTCCACTGTAGTTGCTCATATAAAGCCTTTTAATGGAGGCTTTCCAGGTGGAACAGAAACAGTGGCTTAGAAGACATGAGGAATGGGGTAAGGGAAGCATGTCACATTGGTTGTTAGTACTAGACAACTCAGATCAGGGAGATAGTGGAAGAAGACAAGAGTATGTGAAAATGGCTCAAGCATCTTTTTTTGGGAAACCACAGGGCTCGATTCTACATTTCTGACCAATTTTGACACCTTGTTTGGAAGATAAAAGAGGATGTTCCTTATTCTGAGTGCCCTGCAGGGCTGCAGATGCTAAACTCTGCATGAGGTTCTGTGCAGAGGCTTTCCCAGGAAAGTTATGCAGAAGAATGGGCGTTAGATATTTGTCTTCTGCCCCTTTGTGAACCTGGAAAGACCAATTATAACAGAGTTCAAAGAGAATTTGGGGTTTTTATAATTAATTAGGATGTACAGGAGGGCAAAGATTAATAACTCTCCTATTGCTACACTTGATGTCTTTGGTCTTTCTCAATCTTCTGCTGCTAGCAACCTCACTTTTCTCCTTTTCCAGCCCATTCTCACAATTCAGCCATGAAAATATATAGAGAAAAAAGCTGGTGAAAACTATCTATCTGTGTTAGAATATGCAATGAAATGAGAACAGCAGTGGAAGTACCACTGGGGAGGAGTGGGATGCAGGGAAGAAAGGGAAGAGGGGAACTTGCTTTCTAAGAAGTCTCGAGAAAGGACTCTGAGAGGTAAGACATGTAATAACATGTAAAGGAAGGTTTGTGTTGTGAAGACCAGAGAATTTTATTTATTGGAGAAAACAGGGCTGGTTGAGGTGATTTTGGCATCTGTGGACAACAAGCTCCCATCACACTTTTAATGCCAACAAAGCTTTTGCACATGCAACTTAACTTAAGTACAGTCAGACCCAGTTTTCAGCCGTTTAGCAATGCAAAGCAGTGTAAGCCACAAGACTGGGTACACTAATATTATTGTACATAATTATTGGTCCAGTTTCCTTTTAGGAGTGCATAGATTAAGTAAACACACTGGAATTGGACACAATAATTCTTTAATACTGATGCTCACCATCCAGCCTGCTGACCTCTACATGGATGTGACTTTCCCGCTAAAGGAGGCTTTTCAGTTTTAATCATAAGTACAGGACAGGTAAGCCTTCGCAGATAGCACAGGGAAAACCAACAAATAACAATGTTCTGCTTGTGTGATAATTGTAGAAACGTGACTTACCAACTCGTAGGACAAAGTCGTTGTAAGACTGGTAGTTAATTTCATCAAGAACATCAAACATCTCTATTGCAAAATCTGCCAGTGTACTCAGATGGGAATAAATTGATTTTTTAGTCTAGAAACAAAATAGTATTGCACATTACATTTGTATAGTACTCATACGCAGGTGAAATACTGAAGTGAAAAACAATGAAAAGCTCAGACTGGATGGCTTAGGAAAAGAATCTAACCCATTTTGCTGTTCGTGAAAATAAACTTTTGATGGTGGCTGCAGCACATGCATTCTTTTCTCAAGTACTGATTTTTTTTTCTCTTCTCTCTTTTTGACTTCTGGGAAGAATGAAAAGCAAAGTTCCCGTGGTAAAGTGGTTCTGTTGCTAGAGAGCTGCAGATGTTTGTTGTGAGTGTGGCAGGGAATATAACCTGCTTTCTTACAAAACTGCTTTGCCTGATGATTATTAATAACTATAGTTTCTGCCCTCTTCTCCCTTTGGAGCTTTTGCTTGCTCCCCGCGCCATGGGGTGCATGCTGTTCCCATTTACAAAATTCCTGTTAGGTTTAATCTTGTGAGATGCAGAATACCACTATTTTCTTTCCTTTCCAGGCAAGCTGAAGTGAGTTTTTATAAAAGGTATCTAAATGAACTAAAGCAAAAGAACCAGAAGGGATCAAATGAAACGCTGAAATATCAACTTGTAAAAAACCCCAAAATATAAGAAAATAATTTTTACAACTTTAGTTTAATTAAACTGTGGAACTCATTTTCAGAGGATATTGTGGATTCCAAAAGTTAGATAGATTCAAACATAATTAATTACTCAAACTCATGGAAGAAATGTATGCTACAAAGTAGTAAAAAATATTATCTGTAGCTCTAGAATTTCTTAAGCAGCATATCATTAGAAAATGGAAAATGAGGTTTGCATGTTTGTCCTGTAACTCATGCCTTTCCCCCAGGATCTACCATTGACTAGTTAAAGACGGGTTACTAGAATAGACCTTTGACCTTACAGTGTGGTTGCTCTTATGTTGTGCTCTTATTTGAATAATAAATATGAATTCTTGAATGGATTTTCAAAGTGAAAGTGGGCTAAAGGTAGGATATGGTGAAAGAAATGCAGGGTCAGTGGCAGTCTAGCTTCAGTGGGGTGTTGCACAACAGGGCTGTGGCAGCTGGCATGAGATGAGAGCTTGCTGGGTTTTTATCATGATAGTGAGACTGTATAAATGGAGTACTTGACAGTGGCTGAGAAACCTGAGAAACAGGTTGCTGTTTGTTTTATTCGGCTTGGTTTGAAAGGGTTCCTTCATGTGGCTGGGAAATTTACAAAAAATAGAGCAAAGTGCTAACAAAAAATTATGAAAGTCATCCTCAGACCAGTCCCAATTTTTAGGAAGGATAAGAACAAGCATTAAGTTTAAAGAACTGATGGCTACACTTCCAAGAGAGAAGGAGAAGAATATTGAAGGAGGAAGGGAAGGAGGAGTATATAGTTTTATTTAACCCTCTAATCTTCTTTATATTCCTTATCCTTCCATTTCTTTGCTTCCTGATGAACATTTTGATTTCCTGCAATGCCCCTCAGGGTTGCAGGAGAGAGGACTAGTGACAAATACTGGATGCACTGCAGGTGACAAATGCCCTTCAAAAGGATTACTGGCAAACTCTTTTGAACCTGCACAGAAGAACATCACAAAGTCAGGACCCTGGGTGAAATCACAGGTGTAATTTCAAAGGACTTCACAAACACAATGAACTTATATTGTGCAAAAGATCTACAAAAAACTTGGTTTGTGTGCTGCCCTGATGATGTAACTGGCAAGCAATTATTTATTTAAACAGCAGAGGGATAGTTACTGGAAAGACTGCCCAGAGCATCACAGCAAAACCACTCTGACAATGTAATAACTGCAATATGCATTTACTATAGTCACCTGCTGAAGTCAAGCTGCAGAAACAAGAGTCATAAAATATGGGATTTAAATATTTAACTTCATCAGGGTACTGGGTTCTTATGTGTGTAAATATCCTCAGTTAAGGGTACAGTTAACCCCATCCACTGCTTCCTGCTCATGTCTAGATCCTAGTATGAAATTGGTGGCTCACAATCAGAGGCAGTGCCAGATTTTCTGATGAAGCTGGGACACCCCTGGCAGACGGGAGACCGGAAACACTTGAGTGTCTTATGGCTCCCCATGGACACATATGACTCCGTAGGACAGCCCAGGGACTGTAAGATGGCTGGCAGTGATCATCTGCACATGACAGGATATCCAGGATAATCAGACTTCTAATGCACAGCTGCATGCTGAAGACCTAGTGGGAAACTGCCAAGAGGATGTGAATAATTTCTACTCATTTGTATCAGATGAGCAGTAGGAAGAAATCACAGAAGAGCTGAAACACGAGGTTAAAGTAAAAAATATTGGCTATTTCATACAAGATTTTTAGGTTTTCTGGAATACAGAATGTTAAATAAATTCTACCTGTATAGCAAAAATAAAAATTTGCCCCAAGATTTCAGAGAAAGGCAGAGTCCTGTACAAGACCTTCTGCTGTGATTTAAAATGCATTACTTATCATAAGCTCAGAGCAGTATCTTCAGTACTGAGCTAACTCAGCTGACCCTTCACTTAGCGACTATACAATACCAGGGATAAACATGTTTAGGTTTTGGAACATATGCTGCCAAAGTTACCCAATAACACACGTTTTCAGGATTATAGTTCAAAGAACATTTATAGCAGACACACAGGTATGCTGTTGCCTGTTTGCCTGAGATCACACCGACCAAAATTCAAAGGATCAATTTTTTTGCCTGTCTCAGGACCCAGGAGTCAGACATTTCAGTATAACAGGGTTTTAAAAATACGTTTTTGTAATATGTAGATTTCTAGGAATGATACAAAGGAAAGCATCAGTTGTAAATACCCTGCAGACCAGAAAATTAGTTGCATGTGATATACTCCAGCATGATCCTAACAGTTGATTTCAATGAGGCCTTGTTTTTTATTTACTTAACAAGGGTTATTGTTGCTAGAAAGTTCACAGGCCATGTTTTGGTCCTTTTTGCTTTTGCCCTGTCATTTGGTGTTATTCTGCAATGCTAAACCATATGCATGAGGGTACCCCTACAACACACGTACATGCATATCAGAGCATGGGACAGATGTCTGGAAATTCCGGGCAGACTGGGTGCATGGATTGTTTTCATTTTCATTATATTCCTTATATTATTAATTTTATTTTTTTTCATAGATTAATTTTATTAAGATAATTATTAATGTGCATAGTACTCTGTAGACAATATATTCAGTATACTGTCTACAGGATTCTCTGCTTTTCCAGATGCTGCACGCAAATCTAGGAAATCTTTGTCCCAAGATACAAATTTAAGGTGAGAAACACACTCAGGAGTAGTAATGAGGATACAGAAGAACGACTGTGCCCCATAAATAGTGGGTCTGAAATGACTTTGACTTTTTTATCGCTGAGTAATTAAAGAGGTAAAAAGAATTCTAGCAGTAGAGACAAAGAAGATCTGATTTGGAGGGACCAGGGTAAGGTGCAGCAAAGTACCTAGCACCAAGTTCCTATCCATGATGGGGGTTGGGAGAAGCTATTTGTTTTGGTTGTCGGTTGCACCCAGATATAAACCAGAAAAAAATAATTACATTTTAATACTCTTGTATTAGTTTTGCAGCCATTCATTACACCTAGAGTCTCCCCTTTCCTGCATCTTATAAGGTCATCTAAGATACCAGGTTTAAAACACCACCACTATGACTTAGGGACTTTATACGCCAATTTGCAGAGAAACCAGAGCTGCACGCAATGAAGTTCCAAATGAAGCCACACGAGCAACTGCTAGGATAGTAATTTTTCTTTTCAGACTACAGTTGTTCTTTGAATTTCAGATTAAAATTGTTGTAAAGAAGTAATATAAGTTATCTGTAGTCACATAATTAGCTGTGTTTCTGATGTTCCTCTGGAAATTGAAGGAGAATGGTTCCTCCACAAATGACGGTCATGTAAGATCTTCTTACCTTAGTTCCTGAAGTAGGTACAAGTCCCACAGCTGCCATATATGTACTTCCAATTGTCTTGATCTTTTCTATGTCCTTATAGCATTCTTTGTCCATAAGCTTTGTTTAAAACATAAAACTGTTAAATATTACATAATATTTTAGACAAGCAAGCATAGTTATCAGATAATATGTGCAAGTTGATTAAACCATATTATTTTTTGTAAGTTGAGGCTTGCCCACTTTGAGGTCATTGAAAAACTAATGTTAACTTGTATTTTAATACTCTTCCTATATTAGAGGAATTTGAGGTCCAACTCATGTGCCTAAAAATACAAACTGGGCACTTTGGAAAAGCCCAGTGGACATCACCTACAATTAAATAGGAAGTTTACGGTACTGTTTCATTAGGCAGTTAAAGATATGCTGAGTTGCTACAGATAATCTCTGTTAATAGTAATTTGGTAGAACTGATACAGTCAAAAGACAAAGTATTTAGACCTTACCTCATCAAAATCAGCAATAATTTCATTTAACAGGCGTAAACATTCCACTCCCATATTATTGCCATCCAATTCGATGTAGAAATCGTTGAAATTTGGAATGGAAGCAAACATCACTCCCACTTGTGAATATGACTGGTAATAAAGGTCCTGCAGTTCATGAGCAGATATAATTTTTATTTTAAAAGATTAATCTAAACCAGGCATCATTATTATGATACCTATTCTACTGCTAAGCAATAGTTAGTACAAAAGCCATAATTTTTGGTAGAAAGCCAGCCTTTTTTAAAAAAAAGTTGAAAGATCTCTTAATTCAAAAACACAAAAGAAAATGAACGCCTAAGCTATTAAACCCATTTAAAACAGTAATCTCTTTCTCTGTTTAGACATGGAAGCAGTGAGTAAGATTTTTCTAGAAAGTCTTAACAGCTGTAGAACTTTTATTGTATAAGGAATATAATTGCGTTTTCTCAATTTTGTTTTTTAACTAAAGTAGGAGATGGAACAATTTTACCCTGCAGGACAAAACCAGCCTCACTCCTTTCTTTGAGTTGCAGAGTCCTGTATTCAACATTAACAATATAATGCTGTTCTGTACCATAGAGCTTCTGCTTAAGAATTCAGAGGGCTCATAGAAAGTAAAACCACTCTTCTGTGGTTCAAATACATTGGTCCAAACTCTCAAGAGCAGTGTCATGGCCATTAGGCTATTCCAGTGCTGCAGGTATTGCAGCTGCACTGGAAGGACACTTGTAAGGGCTTCCTGACCCACTTTATTTAATCACTGCAGCCTTTGATGTTACAAGCTATTGTATCTTCCTTGCTTGTGTACAATTCTCTACTTTTATGAACTTTAAATGATTTGGTTTGGTAATGTCAGTGTGTTTCCAGAACTAGAGTGGTTCATATGGAAAGGTCTGGCAGTGCATACACTTCACGATTCGGAGCCAAACTGAGCTCATAAAACACTGTGATAAATCCCAACATTCTAATTTGATTGAAAAAAAAAAAATTAGTGATTTGCATGCAGGCACTTGGCTGCATCCACGTTGAATGACACAACATTCCATAATGTATATTAAAGTTCTTCAGAGAAGGAGGACAGTGAAAGAAAAAATCTCAATCAAATTCTTGAACATAAGTTTTTACAAAACTATTCTTTTAGCATAAATAAAATTTTCTAAGTCCAAGCCTTTTTTGAAAACATACTGTTGAAAGGTGACCCAAACTACACAGAGTCACACCCATACAACATCACCATGTATTAAATTTTATCTTGGTTTACCATATTTCTTGGATTAGACATAAGAAAGTGCTGTGCAACATGTGCTGGCAACAGGTTGAAAAGAATTCTTTTATTATCCAGCTTGACTCTCTCCATATCATCTCTCTCTTCTTCTGCCTGCAGGGATAGAGGAAAAGAAAAACCTTTCCAAAAAAGCAAAAAATTAGCTGAAGCCATCATATAGCTTGTATTAATTCATCCTTTGAATTAAACTGAGCAAAATAATGCCTGTAAAGTAGAGTGGGAAGAGTTGTCCTATACCATGTTATAACACTGGGGCAAAATCCCTTTAAGTCTTTAGTAATTCAGGCTAAAGTCTCTAGGCCAATACTACTTTCAGGGCTTGATCAGCTAAGTGTATTGGTGACTTCTGTAGTTCTCTGTTCTTTTAAATAGGCCCTTGATATTTTACAGAGTAAAAAGCTAGAATAATTCCATTTCAATTACATTGGCCTTGGAGGCCAATTACTTCCCAGGTAGGTGGAGAGAGGGACAGCAGTATTTGAACCAACTTTCAAGAGAGAAGCCTGGAGAATTGCCAGTATTTAAAGCAAACCTACATCATTATGCAGCAAAATGGCGACAAACCTGGTAAGACAGTAACTTCAACAGAGAAAAAGGTTTTGAAATTGAACATCTTTAAGAATTATATGGAATTAAAAAAATATTTTAATATAAAAACAATTATAATTTCTAGAGTTGGTTTTAATTACTCTGGCATTTGTCATGAAAACATATACAGTTCCTGCACACAGAAATTTCTGTGTGCAGCTGCAACAGAAATTCTATCAGTCATGTGAATGTCAGCATTCAGAAAGAGTGCCTAGGAGTTAACACAGTTGAGATCCTTAACCCAAGATAATGGTATCTTATTACAAGTGTCTTGACTCACAGGAGTTAGTGGTAGTCACACATTAGAAAACAATTCTAAAAATCAGATCCCTTATTGGAAAAATACTGAATATCTAGGGATGTCATTCAGGACTCCTAGGCTTGCAAATTCCAGCACAGTCCTTAGTAGACTCTTCTGCAAAACTACTTCTCTGGAATTTGTTCCTTGTTGTTAGAGTGACTTTCGGCCCCACATTCTGATTTCAATTAGAAAACATTTGATCAGTACCATGTCATTCATTTCATGGAAATCACAGCTTATTTTTTGCTTTTCAATCACATTCACAGAAATGTAACACAAATCTTCTTCTGTGATCCCAATATAATTTTTTTTTATCTAGTTACAGTCAGCAGAAGACTGGAAAGCCAAATTCTCAGGCCTCTAGTTGAGAAACTAGAATCACATAAACCACAGAAGAATCTGCTCTGATCTTTGTTGGTGTCCCTTTTGTATCTAGAATTTGCTACCCTGATCTATTATGAAGTCCACATACTTTTCTCACTACCCATTCCTGTCTAAGTAGGGGAAAACCATTCACCTCTTGCCTTTGTATAGTCTTACAATATTCTCTTAGTGAAGAGTTATATATTTGATGGATGGACTGTTCGGTTGATGAGGTATTGGTTGGCTGGTCACATCCAGAGGGTAGTGGTGAATGGCTCAATGTCCAGAGAGAGATCAGGGATGAGTGGTGTCCCTCAGGGGACAAGGGCTAATGGTTTTAAACTAAAAGAGAGTAGATTTAGACTAGTTATAAGGAAGAAATTTTTCACAATGATGGTGGTGAAACATTGGAACAGGTTGCCCAGAGAGATGGTAGATGCCCCATCCTTGGAAACATTCAAGATCAGGTTGGATTGGGCTCTGAACAACCTGATCTAGTCCAAGATGTCCCTGCTTACTGCAGGTGGGTTGGACTAGCTGACCGTTAAAGGTCCCTGCCAACACAAACTATTCTATGATTCTATGATTTTCATCCACTGGTACCCCCAAGTCCTTCTCAGCAGGGCTGCGCTCAATCCCTTCATGCCCCAGCCTGTCTTGATACCAGGGGTTGCCCCAACCCAGGTGCAGGACCCTGTACTTTGCCTTGCTGGACCTCATGAGGTTCGCATGGGCCCATTCCACAAAATTGTCCAGGTCCCTCCAGGTGGTATCCCATCCCTCAGGCCTGTGAACTGAACTACTCAGCTTGGTGTCGTCTGCAAACTTGCTGAGGGTGCACTTGATCCCACTGTCTATGTCATTGATGAAGATATTAAACAGTACCGGTCCCAATATGGACCCCTGAGGGATCACTCATCACCGATCTCTGACTGCGCATTGAGCCATTGACCATTACCCTCTGGATTTATAACTCTGTATAAGACTGTCTCTGTCTTTAAACAAGTGTAATGGTCTCTTGCGTTTAGTATGAATGTTGGAATTTAAATGTTCTAGCAGTAAAAATAAAAAAATTTTTTCCAGCTCAAAATCCAAACCAAGATTACAACTCCATTTTTACATCATACTGGAAATATGGGAAATTTTACTCTGACTACAGCAAAGAGGTTTGCAAACTGAATTTATGGTCTGAATAAAATTCATGCTCTGAATAAAAAGTCACAGCTGAGTATTGAGCTCTTGAGTGGAAAGCTAGTGGCTCAAACCAAACCACCAAAGTAATGACTAAAGGGTTGGCAAAATCCTCTAAGAGCAGGGAAAGGCATCAAGGATGTCACCATTGTGAAGCAACAGTACAATGCTACATTTCCAACACACCTAGCAAGTGTCTCTTCCCCTCTTCAGATGCAAAACTATTAACAACAGTTTTGACTCTGAGAAGGTTCAGTTGGCAGAAATGAGATGAAAGCCACTAAGGTCATGGAAGGCCCTTGAATAATACTAGGGTGGGTAATGGTAGCAAACCCTAAATGGAAATAAATTATGCAAAAAGCATAATGAGCAGAATGTAGGTCAAGTGCCCTTAGCTTTTTGTGCCCTGGCCTATTTCAGGTCAGGCACTTCCTATACAACAGGGAGAGAGGAGTGCATTCTCTGTTAGCTCTGCCTGACCTAGCCTCAGACCTAGAAGCAGGACGTTCATGGAATTAGCACAGCACTCCTTCTGAGCTACTTAGTCATGCTAAAAAGGAAGGTATATTAGCTTGGACCACACATAGAGTTAATACTGCTGTTATTGTTGCAGGTATCCTAGCTGGAGTCTGCATGGACTGTACTTACACACAATCCAGCCATACCAAATGTCTAAAAACCTGCTTTTACAGAATCACAGAATCACAGAATC
>NW_010514223.1:0-9884 GCF_000687285.1 Phaethon lepturus
GAAGGGAAGGGAAGGGAAGGGAAGGGGAAGCATGTGTTCATGGAGTGCGTGAGCTCAGTAATATTGAAAATGCTATTTCAGTTTCTGTATAGTATCCAACATTTGAATAGGATATTTTCCAGCTGAACACACACCTTAAAAATTCTGTGAAAATATTGCCAGTGCTCAAATATAAAGGGCTTTTTTTTGTCTTTCAAAATTTAGCTGGCCCTATCACATTGGCTTTTTAATCAAAACATAACATATTCCTAAACAGAGGAAGAAATGTAGATATTGATTTTCCTGTTTCCAACCAGAATATTGACACTTTTTTTAGAATTACAGAGGTAAGTAATAGTAGACATGCTTATACCATTTAAGAAAGAGATTTTCTAACAAGGTTTTCTAACAATTTACAAATGTACATAATATAGTTTGGAACATTTGGGGTGTATTAGGTAATTAACTTTCAGATATGTAAAACAAGTTTCCCTGTTGTTACAGGACCTGTAGCAATGCTGGCTGCTTCAGACCACTGAATCACCATGGCTTCTTCTCAGTGATGATTCACTGCTGCTTTTCAGACAACAAGCTTGTTTTCAGAAACAAGGAAACTCTTTCTGAGATACCCCAAAAAGCTTGAAGAACAGAGTTCAGGCTCCACAAAAGGGTGCAATCTTGCTTTTAGGTCTGCGAGGATTTTGTGTGAGGGCTGCCTATCCACTTGGAAAAGGAGTGATAGATCCAACGAAGTTATTCAGCTAAATCATTGAACAGCCTAACACTGTGTGCCTGTGAACCTTTAGACACACAATTACCTCTTGATGATAGACTATGAACTCATGGACAATGCTGTCAGCTTCTGTGGAGGTCTGTGAAGATACTAGATGGAATAATTTGCAGAACCAGAATCCCTGAGCCCTTCTTTTTAGCATTATATGCAGTGGTGATACAGACATTAGAGGAATCATTCCCCTTCAACAGCATCTGAAGCAGGTAGTCTTCTGGGAATTCACTTTAGAATAAGACGGTTACCAGTTCTGAAATGATCCTAAATGTGACAAGACATGGACCTGTTGGAGAGGGTCCAGAGGAGGGCTGCAAAAATTATCCAAAGCCTGGAAGACCTCTGCTCTGAAGAAAGGCTGAGAGAGTTGGGGTTGTTCAGCCTGGAGAAGAGAAGGCTCCAGGGAGACCTTATTGCAGCCTTCCAGTATTTAAGGGGGCCTATAGGAAAAATGAGGACAGACTTTTTAGCAGGGTCTGTTGTGATAGGACAATGGGTAACAGTTTTATACTAAAAGAGGGTAGATTCAGACTAGATCTAAGGAAGAAATTTTTTATGGTGAGGGTGGTGAAACCCTGACACAGGTTGCCCAGAGCAGTGGTAGATGCCCCATCCCTGGAAACATTCCAGGTGAGGTTGCATGGGGCTCTGCGCAACCTGATCTAGTTGAAGATGTCCCTGCTGATTGTAGGGAGGTTGGACTAGATGACTTTTAAAGATCCCTTCCAACAAAAACTATTCTATGATTCTATAAAGCACATTAGACAGAATAATTCTATTATTCTGTTCACTTTTCTATCTTCCATTCTCTATGCAAGCAGATAAGCTCACATTATTTGCAATGACATATAGTGTCCACACTATGCCTAGTGTCAAAGGGAATTCTACAGTATTTGGTAAGAGCTTAGCTCTCTTGGTAATGGGTAAAACATAGCAAGAAATACATACATGTAAACAAAATTACCAGTCTCTGTTGTACTAGCATAAATCTCAAGTAAATTTGTTAAATGAAATAGCTAAAGAAAGCTCAGAATTAATCAAGGTCAAGCAGTGAATGAATCAAGCAGTTTAAAATCTGTCTCTGCTAGAAATTTGGCTACATCACAGATTTTAAAAACCCCTTAATTTTGGCTAAACTGCGAACAGATGGCAGGCTTTGATACAGAATAATAATTCTGTATTACACTACTTAGACATTGTACTATACTGATTCTGCTTGAGAAATCCTGTACCATTCTAATCATAAATTCTGTGCTATACTAATCATGAAATCAGTGAATGTGAATTACCAAATCAGTGAACAACTGGCAGCTAGGAACAAAGACCGTGCTGAGAATGTGACGAGCAAGTTCTTGGATTCTTCTTGACCAAACAACTCCCCTCTTACATCTACACTGTGAAATCTAGCACAACGGTCATTGCAGGGGTTCCAAGGCAATCCGGGTTAATAAAGCAACAGCTGTGGGTGGAGGTAAAAATGTGAGGATGGCTTTAAAGGTCATTCTGTCATAAAGGCCCATCTATCACCATGCTCTATGCCAGTCTGAAACCATAAGCTGGTTTTTGTGAAAGAGTAAGAATTTGGCAAGTGTGTACAGAACTACCTTCTATCAAGCTAATTCTAGGACTTTCTGACTCAGATGTGTTTTCTACAGAAGTAATAAAGATTGCACAGAGACCACTGGTTCCCTTTTGTCTCAGCAGTCAGTGATGAAGTCCCTGTTTGGGAGATTTTGTCAAGGTAAATGGACTACATGAGGTCAGATTATGCCATATACTCTCAGAGGTAAAAAGGACCCACCCTTACGGCACAGCTTTTATAAACAAACAATCAAAAGATAAATAATATGACAGAGGCTCTGAAAAGCAAATAACTCCATTCTCAGGAGCTTCCTTATGACTAAATGTGACCAGTACGCCCTGTTCCCCAGCCCTGGTGATGTGGTTAGCATAACTAATGCCCTTTTATGAGGCAAGCAGCCATTCTCTGTGACCGAGTGACACAGGTATTTATTAACTTTCCCTCATTATCAGGCCCTAAAGGTCTTGTGAACCAAATAGGCAAACTGAACTGATTCCTTCTTCCACTTCCTACCAGCCTCAAGGTTGCTGGTTGCCAGGCAGATTACTCCCTTACAGCCTTGAAGGTCCCAGGTACCCAGCCAGCCAGGCGGTGGTGATGACCCCATCACAGAACAGGGAAGAGTAACAGTGCATAGAGCGCTGTACATAAAATCAAGCAGTTACAAGTCCTCAGTGGGGAACCTGGACCAGAACCACTTCTGGACAGTGAGAGGTGTGATGCCCCAGTGGCCAGGGACACCTCCACCGTCCTCTGCTTCCACTGAGGATGGAGTGACTGACCTGTATTCTTTCACATGATTTACAAGTCTAGGCTATGATTGTTATATTGATACGGCAAACCATGTATTAAGATTTGACCTAATCTGCAGAGGGTCTAGGTGACTAGAAATCATAACTTAAGTTGTATTATAAATTCTGTATTACACTACTTAGACATTGTACTATATTAGTTCTGCTTGAGAAATCCAGTACCATTCTAACCATAAATTCTGTGCTATACTAATCATAAAATCCTTTTAAGAAAATAAAGCTTTAATTGTAACTACAATTTAGTGCCATCATCATTCTGCCAAGGGTCCCTAAAAGAACCTGCCTGTCCCCACAGTGTCAGGTGACATTAAAGCTGTGTAATTTCCAGCTGGAAATACAGGACCAAAACCAAAGATATTTCCTCATCAAAAGAGAAATCCTGCAGAAGTCACATTTCACAGAAAGAATCAAGAAAAAAACATCACAAAATAGTCACTTCACTGCAGTAACAAGACTCTATTCCCTGAAGATTCCCATTATACTTAATTACAGGTGTAGGGTGGAATCCAGGAGCTCATCCCAGATTGGGTGACAAGGCTCAGACATTAACTGTTTATAGATCAAACTGTGATTCCACACAAAGAACTGTTACACAAGGCAGCAAAACCCTGTGGCATGTTTTAACAGCCTCCTTGATCTGGACTATTAGAAGCCAAGCCTGCTAGAGATGTCCTTTTCCCACAGCAAACATGACTCATGAAACTGACCATCTCTTTCCCGATCCAGTGATACACTTCCCCCAAAACACATATCCAAAGAAAGCAGCAGTTTGGCATATAGGGGTTAATGCCAGCTTTGGGATTCATGCCGGTGTTGAAGCAACTCTGAAGCAGGAGGAAACATGATTTGGCCCTTTCTAAAGTTGGAAGGGAGAAACAGGAGATTCATCAGCTGTAGTAAAATTGATAAAGCAAAATACTTACTCAAATAATTACCCACTGTGAAGAACAAAGGAGCAAACTGATTAAGAGATGGCTAGAAATTTTGATGTAGATTTAAAACACTCTTCAATGTTTGCTGTCCCACAGGAAACAATATATTGCAAGTAACATGTCCTGAGCAGTATCATGTTTTGCTCTCCACTTGCTTTGGCTTTAATCTTTTATTTCTGATGGCATTAAGCAACATCAGCATGCCTTAAAATAAGAGGTTGCCTACAAGTAGTAGAGATCACAGTATGGGTGTCTTTGGAGAAGACTTCTTGAAATCCACATAAGAGATCAATGGGATAATTAGATGTCAGAATATATTTTTTGGTATATGCAAGAAAATGGGCAGGGTCATATTGCATTCCAGAAACTTTGAGAAAGACAGAAGCAATAATCAAGGTTAAAACCAATTAGATTTACTGGAATACATCTGAAGATGTTTCACAGGGCACTTGGCCTTGTTAAACCTCATAAAATTGACCTCAGCCCATTAATCCAGCCTGTCCAGATCCCTCTGCAGACCCTTCCCGCCCTCGAGCAGACCAACACTCCTGCCCAACTTGGTGTTGTCTGCAGACTTACTGAGGGAGCACTCGATCTCCTCATCCAGATCATCGATAAAGATATTGAACAGAACTGGCCCCAGAACCAAGCCCTGGGGAACACCACTTGTGACCGGCCGCCAGCCGGATTTAACGCCATTCACCACAACTCTCTGGGCTTGGACATCCAGCCAGTTCTTTACCCAGCAAAGAGTAAACCTGTCTAAACCATGAGCCACCAGTTTCTCCAGGAGAATGCTGTGGGAGACGCTGTCAAAGGCTTTACTAAAGTCCAGGTAGACAACATCCACAGCCTTTCCCTCACCCACTAGGCAGGTCACCTGGTCATGGAAGGAGATCAGGTTGCTCAAGCAGCACCTGCCTTTCATGAAACTGTGCTGACTGAGCCTGAGCTTTTGGTTGTCCTCCATATGCCTGTGAACACCCTCAAGATGAGCCACTCCATAATCTTCCCCGGTACTGAGGTCAGGCTGACAGGCCTGTAGTTCCCAGGATTCTCCTTCCAGCCCTTCTTGTAGATGGGTGTCACATTGGCAAGCCTCCAGTCTTCTGGGACCTCCCCTGTTATCCAGGACTGCTGATAAATGATGGAGAGTGGCTTGGCAAGCTCCTCTGCTGGCTCCCTCAGTACTCTTGGGTGGATCCCATCAGGCCCCATAGACTTGTGGCATAGCAGGTTGTTAACGGCTTCCTCCTGGATTATGGGGAGTTTATTGTACTCTCCATCACCGTCTTCCAGCTCAGGGGGCTGAATACCCTGAGGATACCTGGTCTGGCTATTAAAGACTGAGGCAAAGAAGGCATTAAGTACCTTTCCTCATGCTTGGTGACAATGTTTCCCCCCCACATCCAATAAAGGATAGAGCTTCTCCTTGGCTCTTTTTTTGTTGTTAATACATTTGTAAAATCATCTTTTGTTATCCCTTACAACTGTGGTCAGATTGAGTTCTAGCTGGGCCCTTTCGTTTTTAATTTTCTCTCTGAATGACTTAACAAGATCTTGTGCTCTTCTTGAGTTGCCTGCCCCTTCTTCCAAAGGTGATAAACTCTCCTTTTTTTCCTGAGTCCCAGCAAAATCTCCCTGTTCAACCAGGCTGGTCGTCTTCCCTGCCAGCTTGTCTGACTACACATGGGGACCGCCTGCTCCTGCGTCTTTAAGGTTTCCTTCTTGAAGACTGTCCAGCCTTTCTGGACCCCTTTGCCCTTCCAGACTGTCTCCCAAGGGACTCTCTCAACCAGTGTCCTGAACAGGACAAAGTCTGTCCTCCAGAAGTCCATGGTAGTGGTTTTGCTGACCCCCCTCCTTAATTCACCAAGAATCGAGAATTCTATCATGTCATGGTCGCTAAGCCCAAGACAGCCTCTGACCACCACACCTCTCACCAGTCCTTCTCTGTTTGTAAACAGCAGGTCAAGCAAGGCACTTTCCCCTAGTAGGCTCACTTGTGTCAGGAAGTTATCCTCCACACACTCCAGGAACCTTCTAGACTGTTTCCTCTCTGCTGTGTTGTATTTCCAACAGACATCAGGTAAGTGGAAGTCCCCCACAAGAAGAAAAGGTTAGTGATTGTGAGACTTCTGCCAGTTGCTTGTAGAATGCTTCATCTGCCTCTTCATCCTGGTTGGGTGGTCTATAACTGTTTGGTCCCATATGCTCAGAGGCATAATGTGTAAAGTGGCAGATCTAAAGTAGATTCTTTATAGCTGAAAAGGACTTCCTTTGAATTTTATCAGTGCAGAACATTTTAACTTAGTAAATAAATTCATATTCTTCCCTCATATAAAAATGTGGATATATTCTACTGATACAATACATACTCCTAATACAAAATTTACTTTTGCTCTTACATGTATTAAAGTCACACTTTAATAATGTCATCCTTTTAAGACGCTGTCCTTAAGATATCAAACCAGTAACCATTTATGTTGGTAGTACGGTGTCATCTAATTAGGAATAACTAGTTGTCTCATCCATGATGCCAAGCTAAAAGAAACAAAAGTACAGTGAGACCAGAATTACCTGCAGAAGCCATGAGGAACTTGGAATAGGCAGGAAGAGGAGGAAAGAGGATTTTTCTCTGGAGCACTCTCCACCAGCCCTCTGTACCTCCAAATTTCAAGTTCATGACACTACTCTGTAGAACTATTGGAAACATGCCACCTTTTCTGCACATTGTTACATCTTTATTTTATACATGAACCAACTCAAAGCCTAATTTTCAAAGACCTATGAAAAAAATATTTTCACATTTTCATGGCTGAAAAACTCTCTACGTCTTTATTAAGATCATACACAGGGACCAAAACGTTGTTCCCTATCCTTAGGATGTGCTGGGAAGAGAAAGAAAAAGAGTAGCCTTCAACTGCTGTTGTGGTTTAACCTCAGCCAGGAACTAAGCACCACGCAGCTGCTCGCTCACTCCCCTGCAGTGGCATGGGGGAGAGAATCAGAAGGGTAAAAGTGAGAAAACTCATGGGTTGAGATAAAGACAGTTTAATAGGTAAAGCAAACATGGGCCAGTGAAGGAAAACATGGAATTCATTTACCAATCCCCATGGGCAGGCAGGTGTTCAGCCATCTCCAGGGAAGCAGGGCTTCAACACGCAGAATGGTTACTTGGGAAGACAAACGCCATCACTCCGAACGTCCGCCCACCCCTTCCTTCTTCTTCCCCAAGTTTTATATGCTGAGCATGATGTTGTATGGTATGGAACATCCTTTTGGCCAGCCTGGGTCAGCTGTCTTGGCTGTGCCCCCTCCCAGCTTCCCGTGCATCCCCAGTTCGCTCGCTGGCAGGGCAGAGCATGAGAAACTGAACAGTCCTTGACTGCTTAGCAACAACTGAAAATACCAGTATATTATCAACATTATTTTCATTCCAAATCCAAACTACAGCACTATACCAGCTATCAGGAAGAAAATTAACTTTATCCCAGCCAAAACCAGAACAACTGCCTCTCCCCTTAACCTTTGAGCCTTGGCAGCTCTTCACCACAAACTTCTGGGCTGTGCCTCTGTGGGTCATGCTTCCCACACTGCTGTACTCTGATGGATGTGGTCATTGCGTGACCAACCCAACCTCATTGAAGAACGCCCGTACTCCTTCAGAGTCATCTAACTATGGATGTCTGTGGCACTGTAGAAATGTATGGAATCTAGAACTTAGCCCTAGATGTAGGTTATACTATAACAACCTAAATCTACACAAAAATTTTCCTGTCTAGCATGTTTTTAGAAAAATTTCAGCACCTTGAAGGTGTGAACTTTTATATGACAAGGTTGTTGCATTTATTTATCCTTTGGAAAGCTTGTGACCCTAAACTTAGGAGGAGAGACTTTTAAGCAGAGAAAGGCGGGAGTTATTTGAACAGTGTCATTTTTAAAAGGTTTCAAGGCTAAAATCCACAAAAAATGACAACATAAAGTGTGTAAATGATGTTGGCTTAATCAGGCAAGCTGGCAAACATAACATTGAAAGAAAAGAGGCAAGAAAATGTTTAATATTCTGTTAAAAACCTAAATAATTTTAACTTAAACTTAATTAGAATTTCAACTATAGTATTTCACATTATCCAGTCAGCAGGGAATAGTGCTGTTCTGGAGGAAGTTAGTTTGGTTTAGTTCTGTAAACCTGCCAACTGTCAAGCTTAAGTAAATGTTTTCCTAAGGAACTTGCATGCACATAAGTGAAAATATACAGCAACAGAAACAAAAATGAGGATGACACTGGAGTGGCACAGGAAAAGTCCTCTCAAAGTTAGCTATAGTTTGTCTGGGTGGCTGATAGATTTTGTCCCTACTACAGTAAAAAAAAAAAAAAAAAGACAAAAGAAAAGTTATGAGGTTTCTTTTTAAATATATCTCCATCTCTACCAGAATTGTGAGGCCTTTTGCCAGATCAATTCCAACATAATCACTGGACACATTGGTATCTAACTGGCCTCACCTTTTTAGTGCATTTATTTGTGTCTCCCTCAAGCTCAGAGGCAGAAATGTCCTGCCCCAACTTTGGTGGGCTGATTCACATGGGTAGACCCTGAAGTGTCCTTCTTCTGTCCCTATGTGAGGGAGGACAGAAAAACCCATGTTCACATGGGGCTCAGCTTGTAGAAATCAGAGCATGACTCAGACGTCCACCTTTCAGTGTGTTCATTGCCATTTCTCTGAATGAACACACTGAAAACTCCAGTATTTAGGCATCTAATTGGAGAAAGTCACTAATGCAAACTATTGCTAATGAGATGCAGTGAGAATTAATTAAGGTATGTTGATTTTGGCTGCAGTACAGAATTTATGGGTGAACCTTATTGCTGGGACTCAGGATTTTACTGACACACTCACAGTATTTCTTATAGGCACTAACTCCTGGAATCAGTGTTAGAGAAGGATCTTGGCTCTCACATACAGAGGTTTTAATTTTCTTGGTTGTAGACAGAAGTTTTCACTCACAAGCTCTAAAAATCTGAAATACCAAAGGTGAATAGAAAGAACAAAAGTGTATTCTGTTATAATCTAAGTGTTGGTCCCCCATTTAACAATTGTGGCTCCTTGGTAATTGGCCAAAAGCAACATCAAAACTAAACATAAACTTAAGCAACCCTTTTTTATGCTATGCTATGTACAATGCATACCCACACATGGTAATGCTGCCTTCATTTACAATCAAAGTGGAGTCTAAATGTTTATCAGTATGTAAGGCTGACTTTATGTAGAAAGGAAAAAAAGAAATGGTTGGTTTTTACACAACAATATTGCTGTGACAGATGCCCCCACTATGAGTGAGTAAGCAGTACTCTGGTTCGGCATCACTGGCAAGAAGGTCTGACTGAAATCAGCAAACTATGACTGACTGAAATCAGACTGTGCAAATCTTGAGAACTGTGCTAGACAGTATCTTCTCAGGAACCAAGAAGTCTAAGCCATATCTTATGAGGAGGCAAGAGTACCAGTCTGAGCTGGGACTAGACAAATCTAAAACTGCTACAGCTGCATAACCGCATGCACAGCAAAAGGGGGTTGATTACATGTCAATCACTTTATGCTGCAGGTATCTGTAGCCCACCGAGCCCATTTGAGCTCTCCTTTATGGCACCGGGCAGCACTGTGGTGATCTCTCCTTGAGCAAGCATGCCTCTCAATGTTATTCTTCAAGGTTGAGAGACCCCTTGCCTGGTCCTTGATGTCTATAATGAGGTAAGCACCATTTTCACAGAATCACAGAATCACAGAAA
>NW_010514224.1:0-779 GCF_000687285.1 Phaethon lepturus
TTCTTGGGAGTTCAGAAAAGTCTATTTGCCGTTGTTGTCTGGGCACACTTCCCTTTCCAATACTTCCAATTTGTATCTTATGCGCAGTATTCAGATTGTTTTTCAAACATGTTTCACACCTCTGGGTGACTTTTTTCACTGTAGTATATAAATTTTGACTCACTATTTTTTGATTTAAATGTTTATACAATGCATCTGCTCCCCAATGAGTTTTATTATGTTCCTCCTGTAAGAGTTTCCATAAAATGTTATAAGGCATTATTATTCTACCATCTGGCATTGAATATATTCCTGTTTGTTGATCTTTCCTTCCTCCTAGATCATTTATCATAACTTTATCTTCTTTAGAATATCTGATTTTTCATTCTCTATTATACTGAATTTACCGTCTGGGATCAAAGAAAAAGTTTTTATAATTTCTGTCCGTTCCACTGCCAACTTAGCCTCATAATCAGCCAATTTGTTCCCAACCTCTGGATCAGCGTTACCCTTTTGGTGTCCTCTACAATGCATAATTGCAATTTTCTTCAGTAGTTGCACAGTATTCAGCAATTGTAAGATCTCTTTAGCATGTTTCACTTGCTTTCCTTGAGCAGCCAGCATCCCTCTTTCTTTCCAAATATCTCCATGAGCATGTACCACTCCAAAGGCATATTTGGAGTCGGTCCCTATGTTGACCCTTTTTCCTTTTGCAATTTCCAGTGCTCGAATTAAGGCAATAATTTCCACCTTTTTCCACCTACCTTATCTGCAGGTAAAGGATTAGCTTCAATTACCTT
>NW_010514225.1:0-8276 GCF_000687285.1 Phaethon lepturus
GCTGCTGATTTTAAGGGTTTAACTCGCGTCGTAATCTCATTTCAAGCCCCTGAAGGCTTCGGTGGATGTAATCCTGAAGAGTGGTGATTCAGTGAATGTTAGGCGTGGAAGCTAACGCCTTTAAATTCGTTAAAAGTATTAGCTGAAAGGTCTGGCATCTTAAATGGGAATATTTAAAAAAGATTGTGGTATTGGTGTTCTGTGGGGAAATACCACTTCTAGAAAAATCAGGAAAAATATTTTTATAATGTTTGACATTTCTATGTTGAAATAACAGCAAAAACTTATGCTCCCTCATTCTCCTCAGCTCCCGTTACCCAGCTGGAAATGTGAATGAAAAGTAGAACGCTTTGTGTAAATAAAAGCAACATTTTAAATCTTCAAATATATTATTTTTTTCTACCAATACAAGAAGAGTATTCTAAAAACCTAAAATGGAAGTTAACTTTTTTCCAGTAGGAAGGAAAAGTCTTCCTCCTCGTTTAATTTTGTTTTCTTCACTTACTCCAATGACAGGGAGGGCAAAGAGTGTGGGACAAAGAAAAAACTGAGGGAGAGATTTCATAGAATGAAGCAATGACTGTAAATGTCTCTTAATTTTGAAATTTTGCTTAAATCTAATATGTAGAATTTAAAACACTTTATTTCTTCGAACTCTTGAGTTGTTATAGCTTCTACAAAACAAACTGTTTAATGTTTTTGTGTTTAAGTGTTCCCATCAGGAAACTTACTTTTCTAGAAATGGCCAAATTTTAGAGCATCTACATTTCCCAGTATTTCCAGATGAAACAGTGCATATTGTTGCCAGTTTCTGAATATTGACCTTTTTGAAAATGGTCTCAAACTAAACACTCACAACATTTTTTGACGTCATATTGACTAAACATGAAAACAAACTTTTCAGTAACAGCATGAATGTCTGAGAGTTTGTCTCATAGGGGCAAAGCCCATAGCATGTTTTTGATAGAAAGCAGCAGAACATGACATCCTTTTAGCAATTAAATAGTGCATCACTGTAGGAATGGCCCTAAATGTTAACAGTTGGAAAATGTTTTCTTAGATTGCAATCAACAAGGAGAAACCCATACAGTTATCAAACCTCACATGGTTTAGATGTTTGTCGTATCTCCCGCAGCTATATATTTTCTCTTTGCCTGTCTCCTTTTTCTTCTCTCTCCACCATCTTCCTGTCCCTACCCATTAGATAGCAGAATATCAGAGATAATTTATGGGAAAGTAAATTTATTACTGGTTAGTACAAGCCATGCTGTTATCTTATGTTGGGATTTACCCCTATGGACAAAAAAACAGACTGATTTAAGTATAGCAGATCTGGGAAATTGTGGTTACCTGTGTTAATCACATACTTGTGGAAGAAAAAGTAGCCAAAAAGTAGTAGAGTCTTTTTCTAATGTGCTTTTGCTTGTGGGACGGTTTAATTTTTCACATACATTATTTACTTTCCTTTGATGGATTTTGAGAGAAAACATCTCTCATAAAATTTTTAGATGAGGATTTTCTAGCCTGTTGAGGTGAGCATTAAGCTTCCTGGCTTCTTAAAAATAATTCCCATTATTCATGTTACATACAGGCTAACCACATCATAGGCTTTCTTTGCCCTTTTTATTTTTTACAGGTTAACTGAATAATTAAGGAGTTCACTGAAGTGGATATTGTAGAAGAGGAAGGCCAAAAAGCCCATCATCAGAGCTGCTCGGGTCACTTGGCTTAATGATTAACAAAGAATACAGTCCGAAAAATATTTTATTCTACAGAGTGAGTTCATTCTCATGCAAATGCGTAATTACAAAAATGACCCAGATATTGTTTATCCCAGAGAGCATCTGTTCTTGTTTCTGGAGTTGTTTAGTATGGCAACTTACTATCAAAAGCAATTTGTAACTGGTTATATTGAGCTGACCAATCCGATAATTAGGCTGGGCATTCTGAATAAAGCATTTTAATACCTTATTAAAAAGTTTGTACCACATGCACCTTCAATATTCCACATTAAATATTCAGTCATACAGTTAGACTTTTGAAAGAGAATAAGGAATGAATTCATAAATTTATTAATCAACTCTCCCTTTCTGGTTACCTGTTATGCACATTTCGACTCACTGTATAACATCATAATATATATAATAACGAATCTCTGTAAATAAGTATATATTTACCTTATTGCTAAGCTGTATTGCTGCTTCTGCACTCTGAGTATTTTGCTTCTGTCTTAGACTTCGTAACAACAAGCTCCCTCTTACTGATTTCTTCAGTTTGGTTTTTATAAACTCAGTCACTTGGAATAGGAAAACCTGGTAAATCTGAGACAGACGTTAATATTATTTTGACATATTATGGGTACTTTTCTTCCAAGCAAAGTCATTCTCTACTCTCTGTGAGATATATAAAACAATAAACAAACCTGCTTACTAAAGACTCTGGCATTTGATGCAGTCTTTGCTTTAACAACACTGAAATATGATTGACTCTTACTAAAATAAGTTCACATTTATTTATCCTACATTAAACAGCATGACCTTTTCAGTACCACTTCACATGTCTTAGATTTGCTAAAAAAGGCTCCATGGGATGATTAATGAACCGTTCCGCTTGTGGCAATGAAATCTCCAAAGGCAGTCTGTGGCTGTCCCTCCCCAGGTGCCCCAGAGAAGCCAAAGGGAATTTACCGTCGGTAAATTCGGGGATTATGCAAATAATAGCGAAAATGCATTTTGTCAGCCTGATGCGGTCCCCTCCCCCGGGTCACCTCACGTAGTTGGCTTTAATAGCCTTCCTGGGGGGAGACGACCAGTGGAAGCAGAAACCCACAAAACAAACCCTACGCCGCCGCTGCCAGCACAGCACGCCCACGGGTACGACCGCCTGTGCGACTTCCCGGGGGGCAAAAGAAGCTCCCGTAGGGCAGTCCCACCCGGGACGGGCTCTCCTGCGCTGAGGCTGCGGTTGCAAGTGGGTGACGGTGCAGTCCCGGCTGCGGGGATCTGCTCGGCACCCCCGGCTGCCCAGCGCGCTCCTGCCCAGCGGCGGCTACAGCCCTTCACGTGCAGCGGCAAGTCCAGGGAGAGGTTTTGGCCCGGAGACAGGCAGTGCTGAAAATGGTGAATTGTGAAAAATGTGAAAAAAAAGTGAAAAATGCTTTTCAGTAGAGCCTGGATTTCACCCCAAGCTTCTATCTTTCCAAAGATGTAATGTCATTTTGCACAGACTTGTATTAAACTACTCTGCCATGGCCAGATTCCAATTCTGAGATGTCCAATTTTCATCAGTTAAATGTACAAGGAACTTCAGGAGAATTTGCGATGAAACGTTATGCTACTGTTCAGTACATACCTGTCAAGATATTTGCACCCTTTCCAAATGAATTCTCTATTCTCATATCACAGAAGGCTTTCATTGCTGGGTAACATACAACACACCTGTGTTCTCTTATCTCCTCTCGCTGCGTCCTATTTACGCTTGCGTTTCATTCCCAAAGTGCAGCCACGTTGTCTGTCAGCTTCAAATAACAATTTTCTCTCCTTCCTATCTGACTTAATTTGCACAATTTAATTTTGCTTAACCTCTCATCTTCGGAAGTTGAAAGACATGAATGCGCCGCACCTGGCACAAATTCTTGTGTGGAAGCGCAGGGCAGGCAGCGATAGCAACTCTCTTGCAACAGGAATGAGCGAAGGTTATGGCCCTCACCTGGAAAAACATTTAAACATACACTTGTTGTAAATCACAAGAAATATTCGCATATGTAACTTTGAGAACATACATAGCTGTACTGCTGGTTTGTGGCCACTGTTTTTAAGAATAGACCACATCATGCTTTATGTTCTGATACTTATTCATAAAGTAAGACACTGATACTTCATCTTGCAGTGTTTTTTCTTTTTCTAGCCCAAGAGGTAATTCAGAAGCTATAGGCACGTTCGCAATTTGTTTCTGTGTCACTGAGCGCTATGCAGAAGGAATGCATTCTTTCAAACATCGCACACAGACTAATTTCCATTTCTTAAACATCCATAGGTATACTGTCTCATGAGCAAAAATAATACCAGATTTTTTTCTAAGGAACAAGAACTAGCACTTTTAAGGAAGTTTCAGGTACTAGAATTTTTGAGATGTGGCCATGTACTATTTTTCTACACTCTTATACGTTGTATACGAAGAAACAAGGATAAAGACTAGCTTTCTGTCTACCTCTCCTGAAACCACAGTTTTGACAATCTGTATCCTTATCTCAGGAAAATGTGAAAAACAAACCCCTTAATAAACATTTTTCTTCATTGATAAAACAAAAAGCAAGTCTCTGCAGTCTATGACTTTCACATGCTGGTACAGAATGTTCTATTCACCCACACATTAAAGAAAAATAAAGCACTATGTGAAATGGTGTAAACTCATTTTTCTGAAGAATGTGCGGGCATTTCTTTGAAGTATGAAGAGGTAGCAGCCATGACCAGACAGAATTACATTTACCTGATCAAATAGTTAACAACAAGGTACAGAGGCATCTGAAAGAGAGAATATTGAAAAACAGTGAGAAGAAGATTAGTGGTGATTTGCAAAAGATTGACAGGACACATTTTTCAGTAGTTTGTTTGCTAGTCTGGACACAGGGAGTATCTCTGATTCTTCAGATGTGCCTGTGCAGGATCGTGCGAATGCGCGTGTCAGAGCTCACTCAGGGAATCTCTGGCGGGGGTATGTCCTCTTCCTAGGCGGTCCTCTTTGAAACGCTGAATGTGTACAGTTCCTGCTGTGGAGAAGCAAAGAAAACTACAGCTCTGTCAGTAACATTGCTCTTTAGGGTCCTGTCCATCAAAACTGTGTTCTCTGCATGCATTTGTTATTTATTTATTCAGAAAAAAATATTATAACCTGCTTATTCTATGTAAATACAAACCGTATAGTTTTATTTGGTGCAGAAGATGACATGGGTCTAATAGGGCATATTATCAAGGTAATGTCTGCATGCTACCAGGAAAGCGAAGGGCATCAGCAAAATTACAGACAACCCTAGTTCCACACAGGTACATTTATATCTCTCAGCAGGCGTAAGTTACAAAAAGATCCATTTATGTAATTACTTAGCATATAGAAAATGACGTTACCATACTATGCCAACGTTTCTACAGTGTCTAATATGTCCCTTTAACATTACAAAGCACCATCTCAGTTCCCCCCTCCTGCACTCTTACTGTATTTTAGTCAAGGCTCCAAAAGCTATTGGCTGAATACAGGCTTTGGCTTCATGTGTGAATCGAGTTTGTAAGATCTCAGCTTGATTCAAAGTAAGGGAGAGCTCTAGTTGTTTACTTCACCAACAGAACTTTCTCTGACTGCCTGCAGGTATTTTAGTCCTCCTAAAGGCACAGAGGGAGGATGAGTAGCCCCTTAGACTCCTCCTGTGGCCAGCAGGGAAAGAAATGGTCCTCTGGAGAATGACTCGTTGTCCAGAAGCAGCGTTTGAGACAGGTGGGTTAAATCGCCCTCCACACGTCCCGCTTCCGCCACTGCCTGCAGGGAGACGGGCTTGTGCTCAGTGCCCGGCGCTGGAGGAGGTGGATCCCACCCCACAGGTAAACGTAAGGTGCTCTGTGGCCAGAAGGTGCCGAGGTACCAGCAGGTAAATCCCCTCCGCAGCCTCGCGACTGCGCCGATACCCCGTCCTCTGCCACCGGCCACGGAGGGACGCTGGCTATTTGGTGGCCTTGGAACAACAGGCTGTGTACATTTATGTAATAAAATGCTGACCTTCGGGTGCTTTTTATCTGCAAGTAATTAAGAACAACAACAATAATGCAGGAATCAGTAAAAATGTAAAATTGAGTTTCTAGCTAGCGCTGGTCAGCACAAATCTCAAGACGTTTTCCATAGTCAGGTATTTGAAATACCACGCACTTCACATGCAATTCACAGCAAGTGCAATTAGGCTAAGTTTGCTGGCCTAATTTCAGCATACGTAATTACTTCTACCTAATAAAGTTTCCCTAGCAGGATATAGTACTTTCTGCTCCCTACCTCGCGTTATCGCCGCGGACGGATGCCCGCGTCGAGCTGCTCCCGGGCCCGCGTGCCCCCAGCTTCCCGGGCGGTCCCGCGCCCCTTCTTCGAGTCGGGCTCCTGGAGGACCTTGCAGACCAGCTCCAGTGGTTTCCAGCAGCCCTGCTGCAGCCTGGCCGGTCCAGAGGAGAAAGACGTGCAGAAAGACGCTGCCCGGGCACCTTTCATGGCGATGCTAAATTTTAGGTGTCTGTCCATACACTTCCACAGCAATGCCCTGTATCCTCCTCAGTCCTGTATCCCCTTCTCAGCTGCGTGCCTGGAGTGTCTTGCTCAGGTCTGACATGTACAGACGTTAGAACAGAGTCTTGAGAGCACTTTTATATTTTAAATACCCTGAGTACCTATACCACTGTGTTCGTCTGAACAGCACTATATTAAATGGAGTTATTCCAGTTTTTCATCTATTTCATATATAGTGTAATGCACAACATTTATTTTCCTGTATAAACGTATCTTTTTCATGATGTTGCCCTTCTTTCTTTACTCTTCTCTATTTCTATTATTAAGGTTCTTCCTAAGACATGGTAAAAATCAGATTATAGGGCTAGGGACTGTATATGTACTCCATACTTGGAATTCGTCTCCTAGCATAGCACACATAACTTACAATCTGAAATAAATCTACAATATATTAATGAGCACAGTGTGAATGTATGGATGTTCATTTTGGTGTTACTCAGCACAAATTTAGAGCAAGATGGGCACAAGTCCACCAGGCAAGCGAGGAGCACAACATCTTGGTAAGGAGCTTCCCTAAAAGCGCTCAGACCTAGTAGCTGAGGTTAGAGCTCTGCAGAATCCACGCCTTGTGCTCAGCCCTCTGAGGAGTGTTTTTTTCCCAGCTGGACATCACAAGGCAGCAGTGGGCCAAAAGATTTGCCCTGCAGAAAGTGGGGCAGGAAGGAAGTTGCCAGCGGCTGCAGGCTGCCACGGGCTGCTGGAAAGCCAGCGTGCGTAGCCCTCGTGCCCTGACTTGTCTCCTCGAAGAGGAGAAAGGAGAAGTTGCAGCTTCTTAGGGGCTTCAGGAAGATAACAAGCGTAGGCAAGGCTGCATGTATAGATGTGTTCGCTGTAGTTAATTGATTTCTAACCAGCCAAACCATAAGCAGACGTTTGCATAATTCAGTATCGCAACGGGCTCTGATAGCTGAAAGTGGACGGCGCGTGCAAAACCTGGCGGAAACATCGACCTCTCGCTTGAAAGAGGCTCATGCTGGAGAC
Source organism: Phaethon lepturus (assembly GCF_000687285.1). Taxonomy (NCBI): domain Eukaryota; kingdom Metazoa; phylum Chordata; class Aves; order Phaethontiformes; family Phaethontidae; genus Phaethon; species Phaethon lepturus. Next base: position 7,300 of record NW_010514225.1, read on the forward strand.
TGCAAAAGGACCCAAATCCTACGCAGAGACTGTGGCGTATAGTGTAATTTTAACAGCTAGCATTTTTGATTTGAAGTGTAGTCAAATAGAACTTGAGAAAAGTCAAGGCTATTTTGATGAAAATACTGATTTAGATGCTATTTTCTCTTTAGGTGGGTTGTGGGTGTTGGGAATCTTTGAGTATTGCTTGTTGACTCTCTATTAGAGATGCTGGGTTTTTACATCTATTACGACTGGAAGAAATTCTAGTCACACAGACTGAATTCTCATATATTTCAGCCTTAATATAAGATGGAAAATAAAAATAGCTGAAAATAAAAATAGTTGAAAATAAAAAAAGTCAACTGAAAGAATGCACTTGCTAGAAAACAGTCATCATAATCCCATAGTATGTGATGGTGAAGTCCAGTCTCTTTGGTTTTTCAGATTTCTTGAGAAAAGTGTTCAGGTTCATGCTGACAAGTTGATGACAATTCCCATATACCACAAAGCACTAGAAATGGATACTTTCATAATATTGTGCTTTTTTTTTTTTTTTTTACTAAAATAAAGTTGTTCAACACAGAAAAATCATAGATTGATGCCTTTTGAAAGCAACAGATAGCTGCTTTTATAAATATTATTCCTATGACCAAAATTCGATCTTATATTTTAGAGAAACTCATCACATAGTTGAAATCCTGTTGAGTCAATGTAAGGTTATTTGGCTGAATCAGTACAAAATGTCATTTGCAGCTGGAGATCTCTGGGTTCCTGATTGCTTTTGCCTTCTTTCCACTTTTTGCAGCGCAGGCTGGTAAGGACTCTTCTTGGAGAAGCTCTCGTGAGAGACGCAGGTAGGGCAGCGGGATTCTCATTTATGCCCATCTCCTTGCACAGCAGCTCAGGCATCTGTCAGAATGTGACCCTGCAAACCTCACGCATTTGGAAGGAAAAGGGTTTTGTGACGGTTAGGGCACAACCTTCCGCTGCCGCTA
>NW_010514225.1:8307-18569 GCF_000687285.1 Phaethon lepturus
TTCTTCCTGTGTGGTGGGGATGACACTTGCCTTCCCTGAGGTACTACTGCTCTCCAGCTGTTGGCTGATGATGGTCATTCCCTGCTCTGAAAGGATACTGTAAAACAATCACATTTCCAAGCAAAGGTCAGTCTGTGCAAGCTTGTTGATAAATTATTGTTAAATATTAACATAATATAAAAGGAGTGAGAAATTAAGATCCCTGCTTCAGTTTTATCCTCTACCTCACTGGCTCTGTCTGGGATTGCTTCTAGCACACCTGCAGAACTCTGAGAAAAACATTTGAGCTATGTGGAACAGACCCTTTTGGGCAAAAAACCCCAGTGAAAAATTGCTATACTCAGAGCTAAAGTCCTAAAAATATTCATAGTATCCTGTCTTCTTATCAAAAGATACAGGAACCCCTTAGGAAACAACAACATGCTGTAGCACTTTGGGATGATGGTGATGACATATATGTGTGTGCATATATATTAAAAAAAATCTGGTGATTGTATAGATGTGTAGACATATAGGCATAGCGATATAGAGATATAGAAATACAGGGATATAGAGATATCATCTGATGCCACTAAACCTATTAAAATGGCAAAAGAACAATTGTCTGAAGCTGAGGCCAGACAGGATTCAGGTGACGCTGGTCAGAAAAAGACCAAAGCTTTGTTCCCAGTTTCTGCCAAGGGCATTGGGCCCTCACTTGGCCAACTGGTGCTAGGCCCTGGGTTTCCATCTGGTTCCCCTCAGAGCGTGGGTGATGAGGTTGAACAAGTTTGCAAAAGTGCCTTCTTGAACCTCCTCTTTGCTGGTAATCTTGACAACGGTTTGGCCATGGCATTTGTCTCTGCCATGCTGGCACACAGTAACTTGCTGAAGGCAAAGCCAACCCACAGGCTCCCTCCAGCTGGGAGCCTGGCTGGACATTGTCCTCGTGCCGTGGCTGCTGTGAGCTCCCCAACCTGGTTCCAGTCTTGGTTGGCATCCAGCACCAGGAAGATGCCTTGGCTTCAGTTTTCAAACCAGTTAATGAATGAATCAATTCCCAGCTATGCCAAAATTTGTGATGATAGCTCTGACCCTGGGGGATGGTGGGGGTAAGAGGGCCAGAGATGTAATGTGGGAAAAGCCCCAGTCTTGTGGAAGAACATTTTCCACTGAGGCAACATCTCAGTACTGGAAGCTGAGCCTGATCCTAGGAAGCTGTCCTCCAAGGGAAAACCTCTGCTGCAGTTGTGGTACTAACAAATAAAAAGCCCCATTTAGTCCTCAGCTCCTTGCACTTCTCCCAGAATGAGGCAGAGCAAAACCACCAGTCAAAGTAGTTTTCTCAGGCAGAGATCTGGCCTTATAACACGCACCAATCTCCCTGAAGTCCACCAGGGAATTTGCTGTTGCTATTGATTTTGCGTGAAGCGCTTTCATATGTTACAGCAGTAAGCGACGGAAGAAAGTTCTAAGAGAGGAGAAATTCATAGCTACCTTTAAAGGACAAATAAAGTGAAAAGGACTGATTTACAGATAGCTGAATAAATGTATGCTAAACAGGGTCGACTTTCCTCAGGTCTGACAGAGGCACGGTTCATTTTCAATAGCCATAAGCATTGAGTGTTAACAGCAGCGTCTTGAGGGATAACCCTCTACCTTACACACACAGATCCACTCCACCCTCCTCCCACGGGGATATTAGGGAACACCTGATAATGTTACCTGCGGCATTTTATGAAATTTGTTCAGAAAATGCGTTGAGAAACCCACAGCCTTTCCTAGGAAGTTTCTAAGCTATTGATTTGCTGGGCTGGAAACGGAAAGCAATCCCGGGAGGAGCAGCCCAGAGTGGTGGTCAGTGGCCCTGCTGTCTCTATCACTGACACAGCACCGTGTAGCTGAGATCTGGAACCGTTCCCAGAGCCAACAAGAAGATAGATATTCAGCGTTTCCCTTCACGTTTCTTATTCTTCTTTTTACCAGGCTGTTTGCTTCCCAGCTGAGCATCTGACATTCCTGCCAATGACAGACAGGTCTCCTTGGAAGGCCAAGAGAAAAGGAAAAAAAAAAAAAAAAGGTGAGGTTGAAGCTGTGATACAGGGCTTAGTGTATTAAGCATTGCCAAAATAAAACCTACACTCAACAATAGCCTTATCCCGTAGTATTGCCAGTCCCTTACTTCAAGGCTGGATTTCCCTGCGTCAGGACAGGTATTTTAGCATTTCCCTTCAAAAATAGCTTCTCGACCTAAAATTAATTTAGAGCTGGGTCACCCCCCTTGTAGATGCATTGTCAGGCAATATAGATACAATATGAAGGCTTCTTCACCATATTCTTCCCAGCAGCCATGGCAAGCCAGAGCTCCAGGAACCTTCACTTGATGGTGACCCCAGGGAACCAGCCACAGCTTACAGAAGGGTGATATTACACCTGACATGTCACTGAGGACTGGTCCAACAGATAGACTCAGGGCAAAGTGAGTGCAACATAAACTCACCTGCACTTTTGCAGGGATTCGCAGTACTCTTCTTCCCAGGGGCTCATGTGTTTGTCTCCATCACGACCCACGTTGGGCCACTCTCAGACTCCGAACAGGGAGGGAACAGGGCCCTCTGGGCTGCCAGCAAGGTGGCCACAGCTCAGGTGCCAGTGCTGTCATGCGCATAAGAACTACGGCAAGCTGGTAATGCCAGATCACATCAGGTGAAAATGCTCCTTCAGCTAAATGCCCACCTATGGGAACCGGCATGGCCTACCTTACCTTGGGGGTCATTGGTTTCCCAATGAAGTCAAGAGCTGGGACTATTTGGATTCATTTGCCACCATGCCAATAGATTTTTTTTTTTCCCCCATTAATTTGACCTGAAATAACAAGGGCCTGCCTGTACAGTGGGCTTCCTTGGTCTTATGCTGACAATTTGGGGATTAAAGCATGCCTAATCCAGACATGGCAAAAAGTCAGCTGGAGCCGCAGACTACAAAAAGGTGTCACTATATGGCAAAATGTCCTTTCAATTCAAGTAGTTCTGATGGCGTCAAACCACCCGGGAGCCCAACCCTACCCATATCCTCTAATGTGGCCAAACAGGACCTCCATTCCTCTCTGCTCTGCTGGGGAGGGGGTGAATGCTCCGGGAGCCACTGAGCTGTCCTGCTGTGCACCATCAGGACAATTGTCTCTCCTCATCTCAAGCTCCTGTCAGAGTTGGCAGCCCTTACTAAAACCTCTAGAAGCACACTTGAAGATGGTCTGGCAGGGAAATGTGGATAACAGAGAAACCTATGTCACTCCTAATAGTGTTCTTAGAGAAAATATGACTTCTTCCTGTGAGACAGGATTCATCAAATGCATTTGAAATCTACGTATTTTTCAAAAAGAAAGAGTATGTAGAGAAAGTATTTTTTAGTTTGTGCTGCCCATAACAAGTGATAACATTACTGATATTTTTATATCTTCTTGGCAAATAACTCTCTCTGGTTTCAGTTGCTTGCTAGGTTTAATTCATCCTACCTGCCACATCACTACAGCTTTTTGCTGGTTGTTAGTGTTGTGGTAATACATGTAACACCACCTGGTTTGTACATCAGAGGTTAATATTCCCGTTGCAGTTTAATTTGCATTGCAGAGGTATATTCAAGGAAGCTGTTTTCCATGTCTTGATAGAGGAAATTAATGGTAGAAATGATAATGAATTGCCAAATTACAGTTCTGAATATTAAGAATCAAAAGTAAAAGGTGTGTAAGAAGCAACGTTATGGTAATTGCAATGAGCAGAGTGCTACCTCCTAAACTGCAGTTTTCACACACAGCAGCCAAAGGATTTGTGTGGGTGCACTCCAGCTCTATAGCATGCCCAAGGTGCAGCAATAATTTTATGCTCTAAGTATCTTAGACTGCCATAGTACTGCTTTTTAAAACGTACTTCAGATAGGGAGGATTTCACTAACCCTTCAGAAGATATGAAATGTAGATTCGTAAAAGCCTGATTAAAACATAAGAAACAAGTATCACTCGCTGGAAGCTTGTTTTATGTTACCGAAGGAGATGCTTAGAGAGGCAATGGCTTTGGTTCTGTTATTTACACATTGTGTCACAACATATTATTTTCTTTTTCATGAAGGAAGAAACACCATGATTGTTTTCTTCATCTCTCCTTGAGCAATACTTGATTTTGTCACAGGAAGGATGAGTTACATCATTAGACTCTCTGTGGTAATTAATTCACTGAGGTTCAGTGTTTCTCTACACAGTGAAGACAGACATAGTTGCACCAAATACACAAAATCAGATTATTAAGTGAATCCCACACTTTTCTTCAGTGCAACTATCAATGTATTGAGTGTGTTAAATTCCACAGCTCAGCTTGCTGCTGCCTGCCTGTATCTGGAGTTTTGCATCTATTATATAACAGTCTAAAGGTATCCTTTCTCTTGCACATAGAGCGACGATAAGCATCACGTAAATGCCTACATTTCACAACAGTGACATAACTTGTCTTTATACTCCACATATGGATGTCAGAAAACACCATGCACATAAATGACTACAATGTTTCCATAGAAACTAATGTTCAGGCAGAAAAATGAAATGAGATTTATAAAATTTATTTTAAAAGTGCAAAAGGTTATAAAATAAGGAAGGACACCATATCTTCTCACATTTTTGTCAAAATACTCAAAAGATGTTCAATCCAGCCCTTTATAAAGTATCTTTTAAAAGTCATAACTGGTTGATGGTGATGACACTGTCCTGGACAGCTAGACTGTTAGCTCACATATTTTGCTCTGTCTGTCTCCAGCAGTGTAACCCGGACAGCGTCCTGCTTCCCGGCATCTGTACCGGTGGCACTGAGCACAGCGCAGATGTGTGCCCCACACGTGCCCTTGGAGGGCCCGACGTAGCCCCCCTCAGGGGGGCTAAACCTCACACTTCAGCTTATGGGTGGTTTGTTGCTAAAGAGCAAAGCAGAACTGGTTGAGGAGGAGGCACTGCCGCAGCCTTTCCTCCATGAACTTTGCAGGAAAAGATGGGAGAGGCAGAGCAGAGGTCACCTCTCCGCTCTGCCAGAGCAATTCCTGTGCTCGGAGCTGCAGCGCCTGGGCCGAACGGGGACAATCCCTGACCGAGCGCTGCCAGCCCCGGCGCTGGGATGGCAGCATCCCCGCGGCCACACCGTCTCTGGCACTCACGGTGTATCCCATCCCTTCCGACGCTCGCCAGCCACCGTTTCAGCACAGAGCTTTGGTGCTCGCCCTGGGTGGGAAGTATTCCATAGTGACAGGAGAGCGGCTTCCCCCTTTTCGGCACCAGGCTGCCGGCTCCTCAGCAGCTCTGTGCTGGCTGCCTCAGCTCCCAGCCCCGCTGGATCAGCACTGCTGGTGGGGTTGCTGCCGCCGCCTCTGACTTTGTATGACCTGCAAAAATGTGTGGGCGAGTCTGAAAGGGTTACTGCAGCGGAACAGGAGAAAGAGCGAGCAGCATTTTTCCATATTTGTTTTACTTGAGAGATCAGGAACGGTCTCATTTTGCCTGTCATGTCACCAAAAACAGGTTTTGCAGCTCTGTCTCAAGTCTGGTAGAGACACGAGACAGACGCTTGCTATACATTTTTCAGTAATTTTCCTACCCAAGTCTCTTGGTCTTCCCTTTATGACTCCTGCATAATTCAGGTTGCTGACAGTGGTTTGATGGTTCCCTCTCAATTTCTTCTTGTTTGTTTGCCCTCCCTTTTGCCAGTGACGACAATCCTAATACTTTGCCACCATTCTGGGGACTGCCACACCCGGGGGTCAGCAGCACGTTCCCAGCGCTACTCTGCAGTCCCAGCCCTGGCGAGGAAGCTCTAACTCCTCTGGGTCTTCGCTGAGGTATGCCGGACTCCCCAAACAGCAGCTTTCCCAACAAAAGCTAAAGAAAGGTCTCAGCATGCTGTTGTCGGTAAGGTTGTGGTGTTTTTCTAGGCTATCACCCATTAAGGGTGGGGGTTTTGCATCGTTTAGTAAGCGACACCACTGCTCAGAAGTGTGTGTCATCTGAGCTGTTCTGGGAAGGGAAAAGTAACTAACTACATAGTTAGGAGGTGACTGAGTATCTAAGAGGATGGGGTAGTGGACAATAGAAACTTGCAAGGATTAGTCATCTCTTTAAACCAACCCAGGTTCCCCACATGCAAAACCAGTTTTTACCTGTCAGCTGGCAAGTGCAGCTCAGTTTCTAGCACAGCACAAATGACAAAAATCACAGCTGCCACCGTCTCTTGATGGGCTCAGCAGTGAGAAGCTTGACACAGAGATTCAATTATTGCCTTGTTTCGGCAGCGGTCATTCCAGATGAGGACTGAAATACACATGTGGATTTGCAGCAAAAAGCCAGCAGCCATTTACCATAGGGCTGGATCCATCCATAAAGGAGGTAGGCACTGAAGCATGTAATTTTAGAAACTCTGGTGCCTTCAGTGTCTTCTGAACCCTACTTTTGGTGCCAAGACTCTCAGCACCTTAGCAGCGAGCCCTCTGAATGCACGTACCCTGCCCTGCACCATGGAGGGAACAAAGGTGCCACAGAGGAATCCCTGCTTTCAGGCTAAGGGCAGTACTGCAGCGTCAGTCCTGATGTGTCTTATTCCTCCTGTAGAGCCAACACAAAGTGTAAATAAGCATGAGTTTCTGTATAGTAAAGTTAGGCGTCTTTAAGCTTATTTCATCCTCCAAGTCAGCCTGCACGTTGACACAAACCGCTTGTTGCCTTAACTTTACACGCTTAATCTCCATTTAGAGAGAACTGTGCCAGCAACAGCATCTCCAGCTGCACCTTCCTACTGCACAGGCAGCGGCAGGATGTGTCTGGGCAACACCAGTCATCTCCCAGCCTATCTCCAGCAGCTCTTGTGAGGCCTGATCTAGCAAAAGATTTCACTCTGTATGGACTCTAAGTATGTGCTATTCCTCCTTGACTTCAACAGAATTACGATGTTTTTCTGGTATGTGCAAGCTTAAACACTTTTTTAGACTAAATTTCTTTCTTTTTAAAAATTACTCTATTCTATTAAATAAAAGCAGAGTAGGAAATGCTTGCTGCAGTCTATTTAGCAGTGGGAGCCAGAAAAGGCTCCAATAGTGGGTAAGATGTAATAGCAAGATAACGTATATAGCTCAAACTGACAAAAGAGACGTTAGTGCTTGGATTCTTCTGCTTCTTGGGACCCACTTTGAATATCTTGGTAAGTCTGGATCCTCAGAAATTGAAAGTCAACAACCCTTAAGAAACTGGGCTCCTACAAGGCATTCAAATGGAGCATCTTTAATCTCCAGACAATTCTGAAAACTTTTGTATCTCCTCCTTGAAGACCACTGCAGATAGCAATTCCATGTAACCTGTCTGCATTGGTCCCTGAAACACTATTAAACTTGCACTCAAATAAAAGTTCTTGTCTCTTTCATTAGTTGTGTTTGGCAGGGGCTTTCCTGCTGTACATGTACAAGAAAGATTCAGAATACACTGGGTGCTGATATGACCTACACCAAAAACTATCCTAACAGTCACTGTTGCAAAATCCCTATATGCAACCATACACATATCAAAAAACAGAGGAGAAGTGGCAGGATCAACAGTTAGGGCAGAACCAAGATTTTCTAGGAAGAGCATCCGCGCCCAATGAAGTTACACATCTCAGATCTCTGTCAGCAAAGCTGACAAGATAAAATGCTTGCACTATATCTAATTAAAACTCACAGTTCCTACTAAGCACATAAAAATACAGAAAGGTGTGTTTCAGTGGTGAAGCTTACAATTTTTGTTAAAATGTACTATTACTGCAGCAGGAGAGCAGCTTATATTATCCATAGATAGCATGGATATGAATCGGCAAATCGGGCACTACCCATTGGCAAATGGACTAATTCTACCTTTTTTTTTTTACAACGCGTAGTTAGAAGCCCTCAGCAATACTCCATTGTACTGCAGAGGCTGCAGAGCTGAGCTTTTGGAGCTGAGAAGTTTCAGGCATTTTTCTGCTGATTTTGAGGAAGATTTTGATGGCTATGTTCATGCTGAGTAGCAGCACAGAGCTGCACATGGTCTCAGCAAGGATAATACGCCAGCTCGGGCAGTAAGGTATCTCGTCCCAGGTTCTTCTTGTGACAAGACATGGTCTTGTCCACAGAGGGCAATGAACCTGCTTTCACAAGCAACAGTAGAAGTCTGCTGGTGATTCACGCCATAAAAACCTGCTTTTCTGTTGCTGAGGTCTTAATCCTAGTTCCCTGTTTGTGTGCAGTCGTGTTATAATTACATCTCTCCACTGCGGTCTACGAGCTTGTTAACAGCTGTCTACATCCCTTTTCTGTGACTTTTCCATAAGCATCCATTTTTCTCTGGTCTTTTGGCTGCCTTTCTCGTGCCCATATGCTAACGTGGCAGGATGCTGCTTCCAGATCGGAGCCTCGCTCCATCAGAGGTCCTGGGAGGAGTCGGGGTTATGCAAGTAGCCTGCTTAACACTGTCTCGCAAGTGAAAAAGTCTTCCCCTCTGCCAGCTCCGAGGAATTTGCAACCTGTCTCTCTTTACGCTCTGTTCATATTGCAAAGCCATTGCGCTGTCCTTCCAGTAGCCAGGGTTGTCTGGGCCAGATGGCCCACTTTGTTGCTCAGCTGGAAAAGATCTGAGGTGATTCCCATAAAGAGCCTGGAGAGCCCAAATCCAGGGATTAAGGATGCAGGAGTTCAAGTATTTCCTGTGGCCAGTGTATACAAAGCCCTTGCTCCCGTATTCCTGTACCTGCTGAAAGGTCAGAAGAATGGCTTTAGGGTGGTTGTTACTTGTTGTTTTGAAAACGTCGTGTCTGAGTTAATACACCATTAATTTGTCTTAACTTCCAAGGTAACAATCTGAAAGAGACTTGCATTTGGCAGATTTTTCCAGGAAGGTGACTTTTCCTGCATAGAAACTAGGCAGTTCATAGCCAGAAGAATGTATTTATTAGCAGAAAAGAAGGTAAAAATGAATGAGGTCAAAAGACCTTATGGTGACTAATATCTTGTTACTCACTGGACCATAAAAATCACTTGAGCTGGAAGAGAGTTTGCATTCCTTCTGTGTAAATATCATGCTGGGGATGGCTGGTAATACTTTGGGACCAAATTAAACAGCAGAACCAGAAGTGCTTGTTTAATCTAAGAAAGCAAACATCTTAAGTTGTACAACCTGCCTTAAAACTAGCTATGTGTTACAGTGCTTGTCCTCATGAAACTGAAGAAAAATATTCACACATGTAGTTCTTCATTAAAATGACTCTTCAAAGTTAAGACGTAGGCTAAACAAGAATGCTCGTGCACAGAAAGGTCATAAAATATTAGTGCATTCATCGTCCATTCTAGAATGGACAAGATCTAGAAAATGCTCATTTTCTTTTCACCAAAAAGGCAAAAATTCGGTAGAAGAAAAGCAACAATTCTTGTTAGTTGCCAAAAGGCCAGCTATCCGTGCCTAAAACTCATTGACATAGATTGCAATAAATGTGACTGTTTGCTACATGAGCAGCTAATTGGACTATTTGATGATGATGACCAAAGAGGCAGTAGACTGTGAAAACCTATCTTCATCTACACTTAGGTGTTAAAAGGAAGCAAGAGGAAACAAATTCCATATAGGAAAGAAACGGGAGTGTTGCAGCCTGTGTTTCTTTAGTAGAGCTCCCATGTACGGCTGCATAGAAATTCCCTCTCGTTTCTCAGTTCAGAATATGATGAAATACTTGAAATCCCTCCCCGGGTGGGAAGCACTTCCCTGTACCATGCAGGAGAGGTGTGTTCAGAGCCCCTGAAGTTGATCGATACGATACAGAGTGGCACTGAGGAATCAGCTCAGTCTCCGAGACAGCCACGTTAGTGCAGTGCTGTGCTGGAGGTTTATTTCTTGTGGGCAGCACTAGGCGAACACTGCTGTGCTTCTTCTGGAGCTTTTTGAGTTCATGTTAGCTATGCTTGGTCTTAGCTATGTTATCTATTTCTGCTACACAGTCCAATTATGCCTTGAGAGAAAGAAATCAATCCCAAGGAAAAAGCACGGCTGTCTCTGCTATGGCACATTTTCACCACTGCTGACTCTCAGAGTGGCTGCGTTCAGAAATGTTTGATGGGAGGAAAAAAGAGTCGCTACCCTGCCTGAGGAAGGCAGAAGCGGTAGAGAAATGGAACTGGGAAGAGAGGACGTGGGCACAGATGAGGGTTAATGGGAAGGGGGGAACATGTTGGTGTAAATGTTTAGGCGAGTTCCCAGGAAT
>NW_010514225.1:18600-24233 GCF_000687285.1 Phaethon lepturus
CAGTAATTCCTGAAATCTTTATTGCCGGTGAATAAATCTCACCAGAGCTGACAGCTGCAGGGAAGCTTGGAGAGTTGGTCTAAGGTATGAAATGAGGCATAAAAAAGGAGAGTTGTCCAAATTGTCATCTCTATGCCGCTGCCTTATCATCAGTTCTGACACAAATACCGTTGAGGAAAGATTTATGGTGTGTACTCATTTTAGTTCTCTGGATAATTGGATGCTAAATACACACAGAGCTCATCTTCCAGATATTTGAAGTCCTTCCAAATTAGGTAGTAGTTCTTTTGGAACTAAAGATTTCAGCAGCCTGCCCAAACATGCATCCTTTCCCCCTCAATGGTGGACCTCAAATACTTTAGCCTTGGTACAACTTTGAACTGTTCCTGGTTAAAATACAGGTGTTCATTTAATTTCCTTGGTGCATAGTATTAGCTTTTTTACATTCAAGCTTAACACGAAGATTAAAGTTGTATCCGTATCATAAAAGTTGTTAGCAACTGTTACAGACAGCCAATTGGTTTGGTCAAAAACCCATGCAGCCCAGATTGCAATCAACCACAAAATCAGTTACCCTGCCCTCACCGTCCAGATCAGCATCATATAGAACTGGACAGAGCCTTGAACTATGCCGAGATTTCTGTCACTCAGGGATCCCAATTCCTGCCCCCAGGAAGCAAGAGTCCATCCATATCAAGGGGTGCTCCCTTGCATGGGGGTAAATAAGATCATGGTGAACTATGAAACCGGTGGACTGAAGCAAACCTTGGGATTAGAAGAAGAGGGTAGAAGAGAGCAAAAGAGAATGGGATAAAGAATGAGATGTTGTTAGCAAGCCTAAATGAGATCACACGGTGGTGTCCTGGGGAACAAGCAAGGGGAATGGCAGAGCAAGCCAGTACAGATGAGGGGGCTGATCTGAGCGGCAATAAAGAGCAGCACTACTGGTGGGCATCTGAAAAGGTCAGCAGAAAGGCTTGGCCTCGTTGTGCCTTTGAGAAGAACATGACTCTAAGAGCTTCGTCCAAAGAAATGCTGTGCTCTGGAGCCAGCCTTTCATGGCATCCTTCCCTGGGTGCTCCCCGCCGCGGGGCCAGGCCGGCCATAAACTGCAGAGCGCTTTGTACCGACTCAGCTTTGTTTGACCAGCAAAGGAGGGCTGGAGCTCAGCACTCCCTTTTGTCCTGCCGTGCTTGTGTAGGCACACCCGCTCCAAGGGGAGCATTTTAGAAATTCAGCAGATAACGGTTGTATAATCACCGGGTCAGCTCTAAGCCAAGCAAGGATCCCAGGGCTGAGCGGAAGCTATTGCAAGCAGATGTCTTATCTAAATCACGGCTCCTTGGATCAGGCGGTCGTATTGTCTCCATGGGAAAGCCATGATTGCTTTGACAAAATGTGGATTCTGAGAGGAGACAGAAAATAATCACCCTCCTCTCATTATCTGTGATATTTCTTTCATCTTTTTCCCCATTTGCTTATTGAATCATTTCAAACGCGCCCTTGTTTCTTTGCCCCTGGCCCTTCCTTTTCTGTCTCTAAATCATCTTTCAGGCATTTGAAATCTTTCCCTCCTCCTCTCTTATTTTATCATCAATTAGATTTTTTTCTCGGAGAAATGTGAGGTCGAGAGCCCCAGCAGGAGTCGGTTGGCACAGCTTTATTGGTGTCACCGGAGCTCTGCCCATCTCTTCCGGACAAGGATCTGGCTGGAAGATTTCAGAAGCGCCTGCCTTGCTGATGCTGCCGCTTTACAGGACCCTTGCTGTGCAACTTGGTGTCTTCAGAGGCCTCTTCAGATGCTAGTTCATACAGGAGGTACTGACAACCCAAAGATGCAAGGTGAGAGGGTTTTTAACACTACAAGGTGACAAAGCTGTAGGTGTCTGTAGGCAGGTTTCTGGTCAAGTAGAAGGAAGAGAGCAAATACCCTAAATCTCATGCTGCTGAGTTTTAATCTGCCTCAAACTGCCCTCCGGTGCCTGCAAGGGGTTTGGTCTCTGCCTTCAGCTGGAGATGAGTTCGATTGCACCGCGCTCGCTGCACAGTGGGCGAAAACTCTTGACCCGCGTATTAATCATCTGAATTAACACATGATGTCATTGTCAGAGGCAAGTGAGTAATCTACAATGAGTAATGTAAATATATGGAGTAAATACTGTCTACTTTTCTGTTTGCTCGTTGTCCTCCAGTATCTCCTCGTAGTCCTCTAGGAGATGGGAGATTTCTCAAATGTATTCATATTGAAGATTTCTTTCCTTGGAGAGCAGCTAGAGAAATATCTTTGGGAATATGCACAATTTGTTATTCATAAGTCACGCTCTGTTGCTTAGTCATATCCCTGCTTCTCTGTTCCTGGCTGGAAGCATTATGTAACATCTGTGCTCTACATAAGGGCGGTAGCGGGACAGGCTTCATATATACACGACCATATACACCTATACATATACACATATGTATGTGTGTGTATTGTCAAATATTTATAGAGATAAATCAGTCTGAATCACGTAGTTTCTGCTTCCAGCAGTACATTTCTCAAATCTGCGGGGAGACTACTGCAGACCAAAAGCTCTGGAAATGTGAGCCTGCACAAGGTAGAGGAAAAGAAAATCCCTCATGTTAGCAGTCTCAACCACTTTGGCGTTGTTCGTATTCTGCTGGCAGAGCAAGCAAAGCAAACGCATCTGCAGAGCCCGCTGCTGAGAATCAGCATGTGGTGCGAGAAACACGAACTCCTGCCTTGCAACGCTCTTGTGCCCTCCTGTCCCCCCCACAGCTCCAGCCAGGGCAGCCCGGAGGCTTCTGCAACCCATCTTGGCAGGCTGGAGTCAGATGAGACTGAAAGTGTATCTAGAAGTCCCTGGAATTTTAAGGGAGCCATGGCACCTACTTGGACAGAACAAATAGAGTTGGAAAGAAGACAGCACAGGCGAAACTGTAGAATGATTTTGCCTTTTAAAATGAAAGAAACTTACTTACTGCCCACATGTCCTTATATGCCAGCCATGTCCAGGCCACGTTGCTTACCCAGATAATTAAGTCAGAGCACGGTTCATTAAGAAGTCAGAATTGCTTCCCTTTTCTATAGCTGAGTGCATATACCCAGGTGAAAACACCACAATTTCCCATGCACAAGGTGAAAAATAAATACACACGAGAAAAGAAACTAAGAATAGAAATAAATAAGCTGGAAAACAGGGCTTTTGCCTTGTACGTCACATCCAGTGGCTTTTACCACCCCTGCTCATATACGTGCAGTAACACAGTGCCCCCTAAACCTCAGCACAAATTCATTCCAGAATTAGGTGTGCACAAGTGACACCAAAGCCACACCATCATTTGCTGGAACACCTGGTTTTCCCCTAGAGGTTTCAGATCCAAAAGCTGAGATCCGACAGGTTTTTCACGGTGTCATTGCAGACACGTAAATTGGAGGCAGCCAATTTCCTTTCGTTCACGAGCTTAAGAAATGTAAATCTGGGGCTCTAAAATATTCTAATTACTTTTCCCCCAGTGGATCTTTGTGGCTTGAATAACACTAAAATTGCATGACATTCCACCCCCAGAAAATACATAATTCATGTCTGCAATCCAGCATCTGTATAAGCTCTGTTCAACTTCAGCGAGAACATTAATTTCAGAACGAGGGAATCCCTTATTTCTTTATAGGGGTAAAAATGTACGTTTCCATGTTGACTGCAATTTCCATGTTATTCATCCACAGGGAAGCAAGGACTGTGCTGGTGGCGTGTGCTGCACCAAGCCAGTGGTTCACGTGTGCTATAGGAAATATGTTCTGCACGATCAACGTCATGGTGGCATCTCAGACTGATCATGGCGAGGCCCTCACCGTCACCAAAACCAAAACGGTGGCACTGAGATGGGTGACTGCAGCAAGGAGGCAGCTCACTGGGTGTCTGCTGGGTGGGTGACTGGGCCACCTGTGGGAACAGAAAGCAGCGATGGCATTGGCTTTGGTTGGTGGAGAAGGAGAAGACATCCTCAGTTGCCATATTTTGATAAGCGCAGACTAAAGAAGATCTCTCTAAACTGCTTTGGTTTTATAATGACCAGGTCCCAGGTGAGAAGCAGAGGTAGCTCTGGGGCCCGCATTTTCAGGCAGACAAGAATTTGGAGGTTTCCATAAATGCCCCAAAAGGAAGCTGGGAATTAGGCAGAATGCTCCGATAACGGGTGTGAGGTGCGCACGAGACGGAGGCGTGATAAGAACGTGTTTGTCCGTATAGCTTCTGGGCAGCGTCCTCACTTTGACTTTGTATTTGTTGTATTCCTTTGACATGCGGCTGCTTTGCGAGTGTAATTAAGAACGGGTGCCCTGCTCCTTGCAGACATGGGGATGCTGCTATGGCAACAGCAGGGGAACGCGGAGGAGAAGCTTCCTCTGATTAATGTAATTACACAGCGAGCATGTATAATGCCTTTAAGTACAGTTTACTTTTGCATGAAGGAGGCATAGAATGGATATTATAAGTTCTGTGTGTGTTAACATTCCAGCAACGCTCTTCGTACGCGTTGCGAGACCGTAATTTGTGGCAGATTACGCACGTCATGAGGGACCTACCATTGCCTGGCAATTAGCTCGGTAGTGGGGGATTAGGGGTTTTGCCTTCTCTCAAGCTCAAAGTGAGGTAGTTCTCTACTTGGTTTATTTCTGTTACATTTCAGGTTTCTATTTCAAAGTAAGGTTTTGTAAATGCAGTTGTTTTTACTGCTTTAGGGTTAGAAGTTTCAAGTCCTTATAAATGTGACCAACTTTATTGAAGTTTGGAGTCCTATTCAGGTAAAAGGAGGATTTTCAGGCAAGTAAAATTCCATGTATGCCTAAGTACCAGTTGTGTCAAGCCTCGGGAAAATTGGTGTGCACATGCAGCTCCCCTGAGTAACTACTTGCCACAAGCATTAATCCCGGTCCTGCATTCCTCAAACATTAACCCTCAATGCCCTCTTCTTTCCAGGAAAGCATTTTTGGTGTGGAGGGAGGAAAGGGCTGAAAGCCCGGAGGTGTTACCCAGTACGGCAGGTGGTGACCGGCCCTCTCAGTCCTTGTGTTTAAATGGCCGGTTCGGTGCCCCTTCAGCCAGCGCAGTCAGAAGCCTTCAATAAAGGGATGGAAAGGCAGTTTTGCGGGAAGAGAAAGCATCGTTTTTCCTTCCAGGGCATGCCTTGGACCTGAAAATGTATGTGACGTGGCGGGGATTGTAGGAAGCTATGTAATATATAGCTAATACTGGTGGAAAAACTGAAGGAAGCTTTGGGGCCAAAGATCCTTTCACGAGGCCAAGAGGCAGGAAAGCTTGGCACGGCTCTTGCCCGGTATCAGTCTGTCTCACAAGAGATATGAGCTTCCTCTGGGAGCCTGAGATCATCAGGATAACGCCACTGCCACTGTGAAACTCTGCACATGTATTACAGTGCGGATTTTTTTGAAACTGAATGCAGCTTACAAATCGTAGGTAGTATTTTCAGAGATAAAAAGAGAAGACATCTGTCTAGGAATGGGTATGTTGGGATCCAGAGAACAATCTTCTGTGGACTGAGAAAATCATACCAGGTCGAGGTGCAGCAGCTCAGGAATGGTGTTGCCCCATGAATTGTGTGATATAGGCCAACAG
>NW_010514225.1:24445-41871 GCF_000687285.1 Phaethon lepturus
GAGACTGAGGGGAGACCTTATCGCTCTCTACAACTACCTGAAAGGGGGTTGTGGCAACGTGGGTGTTGGTCTCTTCTCCCAAGTAACTAGTGATAGGACGAGAGAAAATGGCCTCAAGTTGCACCAGGGGAGATTTAGATTGGACATTAGGAAAAGTTCCTTTACGGAGAGAGTGGTCAGGCATTGGAACAAGCTGCCCAGGGAGGTGGTGGAGTCACCATCACTGGAGGTGTTCAAAAAACGTGTGGACATGGTACTTCAGGACATAGTTTAGTGGGCATGGTGGTGTTGGGTTGACGGTTGGACTTGATCATCCTAAAGGTCTTTTCCAACCTTTATGATTCTATGATTCTGTGATTCCATATGTTACGAAAGGCCTGTGCATTTGCAATAACAGTTTCCTCAACACCAAGACATAGAAAATTACTGTTTTTTTGTAACCACATGTGCTCTTGCTTCGAGTATTGTAATTTAAAAGCCTCTCAATACAAATTATTGGTATTACATTCTTAGACTACCTTTCCTAAAACTTAAGAGCCAGATCCTTTGCAGACATGAATCAAAATAAATCAGTGGAGCTGTGATGACTTCCATTCACTGAAGATTTTATCCTGGATGTTCTCTGAAAATCAAGGTGCCAGATCTGGACTCTAGCTAATCTGTGAGATCAAAGGGAGACACAAGGCACTTCAGGCCGTGCTCTGCAGCTGATCATTCTTACGATCCCCACATATTTTTCTCTGTTATAGGCCTCAAGAAGTGAGTACAGGAACTCATATCAGAAGCCGACTCTGGGGTGGATTACAAACATCTCAAGGTCCCGTCCCTCCCCATCTCCTTGCCTGATTCTTCTTTGACTCTGTACTTACACAGACTGTTGCTACTTGCGTGAGTCTTCGCAACACCACTGTTTAGTCGAGAGAGCCTGTCACTTTGTATTCTGGGTTGTGGAGCTTGATTAGAGCTCACTGATTTTGCCAAGACAAAGAATTTGTTGAAGAACTAGGTTTTGACATGTTTCACTGGAAGAATGTGGTGGGTTGTGTTGTTTAGCTGCTGGGTTCTTTTTTATATTGAAAATCTTCAGCATTAGAATTTGAAAAAATATTTCCTGTTTTCATTTTAAATTGTGATGAAATTCTCTTAAGCTAAACTTTTCTTACTTTGTCTCACACTGGAGAAAGTGACAGTAAAAGTAAATTAAAAGAAAAAAAATTGCGTACAGTCCAGTTATTTCACTGGGACAAAAAATAGAAAACAAAATGTAAAAAATGGTTCTGATGTTTTAATCAATTTTGAAAGAAGTAGAAACTTTTTAATTAAAACTTATTTGCATAACAGGCTTGCCTCTTATTAATGCTGCTGTTAACCTGCACATTTCCCACTCGTTCATTATAATCTCTCTTAAATGGACAGTTCATTGTAGTTTCCCATTAAGAACTTTTCTGCATGAACAAATCTGCCAACAAAAGCCAACAAATAATCAGGAAGTGACTTCTGTGAAAGCTCAGCAGTGTTCTTCATTGCCTGATATTAGAGCACCTAATGTCTGGGAACAGAAGGACTTTCCTAAAAATTGAAGAGAAAGCTGACTTGTGATCTTGCATCTCTCATAATGGCTCAGAGCCAGACTCCTGACTAAGAGAATTTTATTGTTCGTTCCACAGAATATTGTTAAATTACAAATTACCAAAAGTGCTAGTCTGTGCTCTCAGACTCACATATGAATATGCATTATTCATTGCATGCTCATTATTTCCTTTTCCTTCATAAACCAGGAAATGAAAGACTAAAGAATTCAATGTGAGGTGAGCTGAAGCTATTGATGCAACCAATTTTAACCATATGTTCATTTTTATGTATTTAACCTCCACTTTTTCCTTTTCATTCTCTCTTTATTCATTCTATATTATCATCTGTTCCATCTACGTTTACAACCCTAAAACACGCGCGCACGCACACACACTCTGGAGCACAGACTATTTTTTGCTTCTTTGTTTTTCAGTGAAGTGTTTAGAGAAATGGAAGACTAAACTCTTACTGCAGCATCCAGTTATTACAGTAATATGGTTAAGAATACCTGAATGCCTTTTAACAAGCATTGCCATCACCCCGGTTTACCTGTAAATCAGATTTTAACACTTAGAGACAACATTATGTATTTTCTTTTTTTTTTTAGGCAATTTTAATAAAGTGTCCAGTTATAAGATTTATATTGCAGTGATTTTTACCGTTTGTGTACACATAAGTAATAATCCATTGGATTTCTGCCCTTTTTGCTCCTCCTGATAAAGTCATTCTCCAGTTATTAATCCATTGCATCACAGGAACTTTCTGAATCTTCCTTTTGAATTTCATAGTAACTGAATAGTGAAACAAGTGTAAGACTAGTATAAGATGTTAGATTTTGAAAGAGGTTTTTAAAGAGCTACTTTCTCACCTACTCAAAAGCCACACAGGAACGAGTGAACATGCACCAAATGCCCACCACTGACCTGGCGATACAGACCAGGTAATTGGGATCAGGGCTAAATGAAAGCATATATTTTGCTTTGAAGGCTAGACACAGTTACACATTTTCATGACACACTGTGGAAAGTGTTTGAGCTGCAAATGTCAAGGCAATGAAGATTAAAAGAAAGTTGTGCTTTTTCCTCTTTGGAGATCCTCTTTAATCAGGTTTGTTTGCATACTGAATTAAAAGGTGAGCTCAAAACTATGCAGTGCAATCATGAACTCTCTGTCTGAGGGCTGCATTTACAACTCATCCTGTAGCAACTGCGAAAAGGAAGAGTTCAACTTCTGCTAAAGCTCCCAGTGCTTCAATGTAAAGACCACACACAACCACGCTGGACAAAAATAGACCCCATACGTTAATGATTGGCTCCCATACATTGGAACTGGCTAAAGACAGCAGCCTCTGACTTGCAGACAGGTTTCCTCTACCAGCCGAAGGAAGCAGGGGTAGGTCATGTTTAAGTTGATGGGCTTCAGGGCGCCGGTGCCATGCTCAACACATTTCCTCTCCGGGGCCACCTCACTCCAGGGTGCGAGGGGCAGCCTGGGATGGAGCACGCACGTCTCAGCCTGGCTGGTGTTCGGGGTGCAATCGGCACACGCACTGAGGCCCACGCATATAAAAAGAGGCTGTGAGAATTTTTACCATAGGACGAGATACTGCCTGTAATAACGAAACTCTTTGTGATGTGATTGCCTTGGCCAACATCTTACAGGTTGTTCATGCTTTCTGAGCTTCAGTGATAGTCTGAGGCTGCTGTACAGAAACTGGTAACAGCCTCACGACTGACTTCAGTGGGAAAAGTTGGACTTCTGACTTTCATCATATTTTCTTACTACTATTTTGAATGTCTCCACTCTAGGAATTTCTAAAATTTCAAGGATGTGGTGAACACAAAAAATGTCTGTATGGTTTGGCCTACTAGATCAGTGGATGTCATTCCACAAGTAAGTTAAGAAACTTCAATTTCTCTCATATATCAATGAAGATATATTAATTTTATCTTCATGACTTTCCAATGCAAAGGAGCACATGCCCACATTCTGAGGTTTCCTTGCTAGTCCTTCATCATCTATGTTTGAAGTGTTCATGTACTAGAAATTACATTGCCTGTACTTTGTTGGCACAGACTGACTAGACAAAAACAGTATTTCAGGGTCTAAGGGAAGCCTTCCAGCATGCTCCAGTGGGCAGAATAAATACCAGCTCTTCTTAAAATCCGTTCTGTATCCTGTATTCAGTGTCTTCAGCATATTCTTAATCAGAAAATAGCAATCATGTGGAGGATAACTTTTCTCCACAAAGCAAATGAACTGTTGATTAAAGAGGTTAATGTTGCCTAGTATG
The DNA here is from genome assembly GCF_000687285.1 of Phaethon lepturus. Classification (NCBI taxonomy): domain Eukaryota; kingdom Metazoa; phylum Chordata; class Aves; order Phaethontiformes; family Phaethontidae; genus Phaethon; species Phaethon lepturus. Next base: position 28,311 of record NW_010514225.1, read on the forward strand.
CTGCTGCTAGAACTGCCTGATTTATTAATCTGAAACAAATGACCTCATGAGCATGTCACTGAAGAGATGTGTTCATGTGAAGGCTTAGATTTGCATGAATCTATTTTCTGTGTGGAATTGATTAGCCAAAGTGAATCAGTTTGAGGGTACTTGTTTGCATCTGTTCACTTCAAATATTTATTTATTTTCTAATTAAGAAAAGCAAATCCTTTAATCAGTAGTTTTATAAATAAGAAGGTATCTTTTCTTTTTCGTATACTTCAGATTCATAATTTGGAATTTCAGGTCCGTGGCACAGATGGGACTGAGGAAGGATGGGTCCCAGGAGTACATTTTGCTTGTGAACTGTCTCAACTTGCCCTTAGCACAGCCTCTGCTGCCTGACACTTCTCTGGAGTAGTTAAGGATAGGAAATTAGGGTCATGTTAAATTGCAGGATGCCATACCATGTGGACCCACCTGAGCTAACACCATGCAAATCTCCAGAATTCAGGCTAACACCCTTACACCAGGTGGGAGAACATATTCTGTGGGCACATCCTGGAAGCATAGACAGATATAAGTATGTTTAGGAGATATCCAAGTATCTGCTAAGAACAAAATCTGCCAGGATATGTTTGTTTCCTTTGAATCATCAAAGCAAGGCCAAGGAGCAATTATGTTGGAAAAAAAGCATTTGTACTGTAACTTCAAAGGAGCAGTGTTTTGGAAGTACTGCCCAGCAAAATGTAAGTGACAGCTGTCCAAAGCAAAGGTAGGTTTGCACCATGGGCACTGACTGATGTTGGTGTCTGGGGACTGTCCCTCTGAACTCCACCCTAGGCTTCACTTCTGTAAATTACACCGGGTTAGTTATGGTAAAGATTTGCATCTGGTTAGAGTTCTGTGCAATGGTGGTTTTTTTCAATTTTTCTCTAAATACTCCCCTTTTTTTCGGCATGCCAAAGATAGATGTTGGGGTGGATTTGTCTAATTTCCTGCCAAATCAGTGTTTATTCACAAAAATGTCTTCTGTTGGTGTGTCACAGAAAGTTACATAGCGTAGTTCACCGTGGAGATTTAGCTAATCTGTTTTAGCATGAAGCACTTGCTGGATTTGCAAGCAATGGGACTTCTTGTTAGACAGTGGGTTCCAAGACCTTGCTTTACTTTTTGGGGGTTTAGATTCTTAACAGGATAAAAAGTTTGTCTCCTCCTGCATCCAGCCTATTGCCGACCGTGGCAAAATTGGAAGGGGCTTAATCTCTATTTTTTCAGAAACATCCAAAGCTAAAATTTGCTTAGGAGATGGACTTAAGGGATGATATGGATGACAGTTCCCAGAACTTCAGTCTGGTGTCAGTAAACACATGCTAATGAAGTCAGCCTATTTCCTCTGTTCAAAAAATTCCAACAGAAAATCAATAAAAGTGTCTTCCTATTTCCTCCCTAGAAGTTAGATTAGGGCATACTGGCAGCAGCGTGAGGAAAGGGGATTCCCTGTTTTGAATTGACATTTATTCATTTTTTTGTGCAGCAGATGTGAGACAGATGGAAGAAAGTAGCTGCATTCCAAAATAAATAAAAGGTATTAGAGTAGCATATTTATGCATGTGCACTAAGCTTTGACCCTTTGTTCTGACAGTCAGCATTTAGCAAAACCCCCAGTGTGTATTTAAGTGAAAATATAAAAAAGGTGTTTTTGTAACAAAAACTTTGATGTTGTCATCTTTGACGATAGGTAACAACTGCAGATATCTTCATGCGGATTTCCCCAGTTATAACTGATACTGCACTTGCCCTAACTTGATGAGAAATTATTAATCTCTCGTATAAAGTCCTTAATTAGGTTCTTCTGTGTGGATGTGTAACAAAGCTGGAGCCTGGCACATGAGAACCTTTTAATGCAGTACTGAAGTGCCTTTCTTCAGGAAAGAGAGTGTTACGGCTTACTGGACTGCTTAAACTGAAAGCCAGTTTATCTTATCTTATGAATTAGTTGTTTCACTATGACAATTAAAGGATTACATGACTACCTGAGTCTCACTTGTGCCAGGAACTGGACAGAGACTTAAAGAAAGGTGGTTCACGTCTTGAAGAACTCTTACCCTAAATCTGAAGAACAGGACACCAATGGTGTGGAAAAAGGGAGGAACAGGATCCCAACAACATGACAAACATGTCTGTCTCCATAAGAGCTGCTCAGCAGTAGAGCCAGAGATACACTGCACCATCCTTGGCCCTTGGTCTGGAGCCCTGCGTGCCAAGATTAAACCTTCCCCACAAAACGCCCTAACGGTGCTACCTGCCTTGCTGATGAGAGGAATGGAGAAACCCCTGGGATGGTACCCAAAGGTAGCTGCAGCTCAGTGGTCATTGAGCCTAAGGCTGTCCTTAGTGCATGCACACATCATTATAAATCAGGGAGCTGGCAAAACTCTACACAGCTTTTATAGCTTTAAGTTCTTTGATAATTACCACAGTGATCAATTTAAATTCAACAAAACGGAGTGAGGTTTTGTTCTTTTCAAGACAGTGGGAATTTTGCCACTGATTACCATGGACCTCAGACTTCATCTTTTCATTTTTTGCAAAGCGGGAGAAGGATGTTCTGCTGCCTTAGCTACACAAGAAAGTTGTGTTTGTACATGAAATGTGCAATCACCTGGCCAGTAAAAAGACCTGAGTGCTCATGTGTTCGTTTTAACCAAAACTGCTTTGAAGCAATTCTGTCCATTATTAAAACCTGTACTTCCTTTCTACAGACATGCAGTCACTGGTCATCTAGTCTTTCATCCTTTGGTCAGTTTTCTTTAAAAGTTGCAGCTAATAATTAGTGAATATGAAAAATCCGTCTGGTCACAGCCTTAGATTTCGTTAGAGCACAAAAGTAAGCTTAACAGTGATTAGATACTTTGCTTTTAACTTTGGTATCCGAGCATGCCTCATACTTCTTAAATTGATTTTTAAATCTATTTATGATTTTATCGTCATATTTCTGACTTCATTTTTGTAGCTGCTTTGGTCATTTGGTCTGTCAAACTTCGTTCTCCTGTTTTTGCCAACCCTGGTCTCAGCATAGTAGGATTTCCAATCATCTTTGGATGAATGTCAACTCTAGGCACCCTCATGGGGCTCTGTGTCAGTGGAAATTTTCAGGGGATATATGGAAGAGATGAGCCTTCAAATTTTGGTCCAATCTGTTTTGACTGTATTTGCTTGTAGTTAAAATGATACAGTGTGATTGACTTCAAGGGGCACTGCATCAAGTGTCTTTTGGGAGAACTGTTATACTAACAAGCAAGTCTACTTTTAACCATCTGTATTTCTCTCCAGACAAAAATTTTTGATGAAGTCACTGATCTTTTCTTTGCTGGTAACAGCCAAAATAAATTTTATCTTTCAACTTTTCTGGTCGCCTTCTAACTTATGTGGGAGGAGAGGGAAAACATCTCTCTCTCCCTTCTCTCAAGTCAAGAGGGCTTTTGAGAAGGAGGAAAAAGAAAAAAACAAAAGAAAACCTGGACTCAGTAATGGAGAAACATCTAATTGTTCAATTAACAGAAGGAAATTAGGATCAATGGGAAAGAAAAATGTGGACTGCTGGTTTGATATTAACAAAATCATGGTTGTCAAATCTGCACTCCTGGAAACTAAAAAATCTTCTTATGTGCAAAGGTTGATGAAATGAAAATAAATTATCCTTACATCAAAACATTTCTTTCAATCTTTCGATTCCCTTGTTATTGCCTTTGATGTTGTCTGTATTTTAATAGTAATTTGCCTAGGGTTTTTGTTTCATTTCTGAGTTCAATCCAAATCCGTTTGGGTGCGCTTGAAGAATATCACTGTTCTGCAGCCAGTTGTGTCTGATCCAGAGCCTGAAACGGTTATTCATGCTTTTGTTACCTAAAGATTAGACTATTCAAACTCCTTGCTGGTTGGTTTCCTTGATAATGCCTTCTATGAACTATTACTGTTACAAATGTGTTTGCTGAGGTGATGCACTGCCTGCAAAGTCACTGCAGTAGCTATTGATCAACTGCTCCATTTATTACATTGAGATTATTCCATGAACCAACAAAAAGCATGAACAGCCTCAGCATACCATGTCCCTAAACATTTTAATGTCAGGGACAGACTGTTTTTCACCTGCTTCAGCAGTACCTTTATCTAAGAATTGTCTCTGGGGTCTTCAGTAGGAGACTGTGGACTAAGGTCAGTAAGAAGAAATATGACAGAGCTGGCCCATAACGAGGTAAATCTGTCAGATGTCACAGAGGTAGCTTTCATGAATTACATAAAGCATGGATTTTAATCGTGTTTTGTCCTCATGCCAGCTGCCGTAAGCCCGCAGGTGGCCTTTCACTACTTGCTATAATGCAACGGAATGCCTTCTTCCTTTCAGCATTCACTGTGGTTTCCATTAGCCCCTTTATGCAAACACAAGAATGGAGCAAACCAGCACAAATCTTAACGTAGATGTTTTTCTAGTTTAATAACAACATACAGAGGAATCTGAAAAAAAAGACGAAAATTCACAGAGCTTATAGCTCTGCATGCATGTGTGTGTGTGTATGTGTGCTTATGAGAGACAGCAAGGCAGAGGAAGATAGAAGTGCAAGGATGGGCAGCACTGAGACATAGACTCAAAATTGCAGACCGAAAACTTAAGTATCATCCAGACTTAAGCCTGTCAGAAATACAAATCTACATTCTGACCCAGTCAAATACCTAGTGAATTGGATGTTACAGATATGATTAGATGAAACAATCCCGATCTCTACTTTTATTTAACTTCGTCTTGTATGGCTACAGGGTGTTCTGACACCATTTCACTTCAAAATGTTGACCCGCCACCATATCATAACTTCCATTCTCATCCTGAGCCCAGTGCCATAAAGCAACCAAAACTGTTTACTGACAGACTGCACCGGCAGTTCCATCTTTCGTGGGCTGAAATCTGCCCTCTCTGTATGAGGAGCTGAAAGATGCCCCTTGATCTGTCATGTGAGTATTAACAGCTGCACAAGTAGCCTGTTTTTTTCAAGGCATAACAAGCGAAAAGAGCAGAAAACTTTCAGACGGGTCTTTCACACAGCAGATGTGGAACTGTGCTTTCCCTGGCTACCATCATCAGAGGGAACCTCTCTTAACACAGACAGAAAAGTAGGAAAACATGCCTGGCAGCAAAAATTATCAATGCCAACCTAAATGCTAATTAAGTGCTTTTAAATTGTGTACCTAGCTGTGTTACTCAGAATTGTGCAAATGGGGTCAAAATCAAACCCATTTTCACCTTTTACATCCTCAGAATTTATTTCTGTAGTATTGCCAGGTTATAAAATGCTTTCATGCAATATGCTTTATGCATGTGTATGAAAAATTAAAGATTTAATAGCTTCATCGAAATCACAGAGAGTCCACTGCTTTTTCCACAGTTAATGTTCCAGAGCAAGAGTCTGAATGAACAGTGGAGATTTATAATGTGCCCCAAAGGTCAAAAGACCCTGTCTTGGGCAGAACAATGAAGGGATCAAATTCCAAAGGAGGGTGGCCTCCCCTGAGCCCTTCTGACCTCCGATCTCCCTGGCCATACAATGTGAGGGATTATTCACAAAAATGCTTCAGCCGATCTCATTTTTTTGCTGTGAAAGAAGCTGGAATCAACCACATGAGACTACACGTGCTAAATCAACACCTCTGGTTTCACTCAGAACCAGGTGGGCAGCAAAAGTCTCCAAAAAGCGATCTCCATATTCTCCCCATTATTGTGGTCAATTAAAAAAAAAGAAAAAAAAAGAATGCAAGCGGGCAGCTGAACTTTCTGTAAAGGGTGCATTTTCATGTCAGAGGTGACTCTCGTGAGAAGTGGAGAATTAGGATGCCATAAATGATTGTGCTGGGGAACTACTGATGAAGATGAGAAATGGGTCTAGCTGTAAAAAACCAAGTGGGACTAATGTCAAGCGGAAAGACTGAGGACCCAAAACTGGTTCCAGACAGGGCAATTTCTTGGCCAAGGCTTGTCATTTTTCCATTCCCTCTTGGCATGCTACTTCTATCATGACTGAACTATATCTCAGCACATTCAATCCTATCATATACCCACCCTTGTGCCAAGGCCTAAATGGTACAATAAATAAAAAATGACAAAAGCAGGCTTACCAGAAATTGTAAATCTAGGAAATTTGAAATTCTATGGGAATGATTTATGTAAATAAATAGCCAGCTTTCATAGATTCTGATCCTTTTTCCTGAAGAAAAAAAGCAGATATCTAATATATCTTTGGATATCTTTGGGAGCAAATGGGTAGATTTGGGAACATTTTAGAAGAATGGATCTCACTTGAGATCTGACTTTAACTAGGGAATGAGGTAACAGGGAGATTATCTCTTCTGTGCATTAGTAAAATAGGGCAATAGTCCCAATAACTTCACAATAGTCTGGAACAAGCTTCTTTTCTGTCTTCTTTAAGAGAAGCCTCAGATTACTGTGGCAACAAGTAATGGTTGAGCGACCTTAGCCACCCCAGCTGGGACAATAAAATCTCATTTATCATTCAGCAGCATCAAAAGACTGCTTGAAAAAAAATAATTAGTATTTTGTACCTATCTGTTCACATCATTTGCAAGGCTTGTGTTTGAAGCTATCCAAACTAATAGAATCCAGCTAAAGTTGCTTAAATTGTTTTGTTAATCACCCAAAATTAAAGATGGAGAGATTAAATTAGACAAAGAAAAAAGAACAACTGATGCAGTCCAAACACTATGCTAAACAGAAATATGAGAGGTGTGAGATCAATGGGCAAAAATTAGTGTGTGGTAAGCAAGGTTTAATTAGTAAACAAAGTAAGGAGAAAATAGACCTTGTCCAAATCCTGTTCCTGTGACTTGTTGAAAAAGGGCTAACCAATGCATGTCATTTAAACAGCACCATCATGACACTTCATGAGGATTTGATATTTCATCCTTGGTCAACTGTATCATATTTGTGTAAATTAACACAGAGGAGATTATAATCTGAAGTTATCAACTGTGTATTAGGCAGTTAAGCTGCTTAATATTTTCTTGTTCAGAAACTAGAGAAATGTGCCTTATTTCTTGTTTAAGAAAATCAGCAGAGAGGACTATGTCATCAACACGTTCTGAATTCCCAAGAAAAATAGCCATCCTCAAGCTAATGTCTTCTGCAAATGCATCTTCCCCCTCTCAGCAATCAATCAATAGAATTAGTGTTGAAAAAGAGGTAGTGTGATGCAGTGTGGCTGCAGAAACAAGAGGAAACCATGCTGTGAACCTTCCTTTAATTCACATAAAACTTCCTGTCCCATTGAAGGGTTTTCTGCCAAGAATGCCAGCCTCCCAGGGAGTGAGTGCACCGCGTGAAAGGACTGATAGAAGACAATGCAAAGTATTGTGCATAGCTTATTAAATCTTGACAATCTCCTCAAAAAAAGCTGGCTCAAGGCAAAGGTCTGGCTGACAGCTGAACGTACGAGTCAAAAGTCTCACTAGGCACCTTGGACTTTGTCATGGAGTGTGTTACAGATTCACTGAGAGAAACTCACTCTCCTCTAGCAACATCTTTGGGTTTTTTGCACACAGTAGGACTTCCCTCATGTTTGCTTAAAATGTGGTGGAGTTATATTGTCTGGCTGTAGACTGAAATTCCCTAAGTATATCTGAAATTGAAAACATTTAGTTCTCCTATATATTTACCATGTATATACAGGTTTTGGAAACACAACTGTTTCTAGATTTTAAAATAGCTTGTATTTTCAGTTAATGTGGGCACAAATCTAACAAGAGATGGAATGGAGTTTGCAGATTGCATTTACTTCAGAATATTTCTTTGAGGACTGCTTAGGGTACCTTGAAATTATCTCTTTGGCTGACATAGAGCCTACCTGTACTGACACTAAGAATAAATAAAGCAGAGAGAAGAGTCAGCTATTGCTTTACACCTCCTGGGGAAAAAAAAAGTGAACTAAGGAGTCTATAAAAAGGCCAGCACATTGATCAAGGGGGAGATTTAAAATTATCTAGGTATTGACTAAGCAAACTGCAGTATTGAATTTATGGAGAAAGAACATTCTTAAGATGAGCACAGGCACTTTCTGAACCACCGTCTTGAGCTGCCAACACAGTCAAGACACATACATAAGAAATCAAGTCAGTAAAATCATGCTGAAAATGAGTGTAACGAGTGAGTGAAAGCTGTGTTCACTTAATAAGTAAGTGAAAAAAATGGGTAATGCTAAACGCAAGAAACAACTGAGTTACTGAGGTAGGTTATTGAGTTGGTGATCTTGAGTTAAGGCTGTTACATAACAATGCCCTTAATTCTCTCTGATGATATGCATGGGTTAAGTCAGAAAGTATGTTAGAAAATGCTTTCAGCTGTGCAGAAAACAGAATACGCTGATGTTGAACCGTGCCCCCTTGTAACATACAGAGGCGCTCTGCTGCTGCATATGATATCTTCGAAGGAGATGTCAAACACAGATTTTACTTCTTTAACTATTCTCTACTATTATACTTTAGCATTCTATAATAAAGAAATAAAATACATGATACAGGGGGTTTTTTTTGGTCAAATTCATTTGGAGACTGCAGGCATTTCGAAAGAGGTAGAGAAAACAGTGGGAACTTCTCTTAATCCAAAGTATTAGCATTTGGCAAAGATGAGTCTGCTTTTCTTGGCAGCAAATGCAGCATTAGTTTTGAGGAAACTGGAAACAGTTTAAGAGAACACTGTAGAAAGCTCTTTGGGTAAATTTCACAGTAATGTAGAAGGCAAGTGAAACCGACTTTAATAAACTTCCTGGAAAGACTATTTTTTAAGACCTAGGTGCCTAAGTGCATAGGGAAGACACATCCAGGCACATGTGCAAGAGAACACTTAATGGAGACAGAAGGCCTTAAAACTGCCAAAACATCTTTAGTACCAGAATATACTGAAGTAATTTCTGTGGTGATATGCAGAGTCACACTGCGGGGTTCATCTCCCTTGATCACCAACATCATCTATAAAATTGGAGCACTCCACAGCTCCTGGGCCTGTCCAGGTTTGATTTCCGCAGAAATCAAGGTGCAAAGAAGCAGAGCTGGAGTGCAGAGGGGCAGAGGGAGGGACAAAATGCTCCCGAGTCTCTGCCCTCTCTGTTGCCTGTACGGAGCTGCAATGTGTGCTGTGCCCTGGGCATCTGGAAGCACTCAGGGTCTCCCAAGCCAAGTCACAAGCTAAATCTCATTTGTCAGACAGAAAAAGATGCTCATAAAGCCATCTCTGGAAATTTTACCTTCCACATGCTCTGTCCGTACAGGGAAAACATTCTCCTTGGGCTAAGAGAGCACCAAAAAGGCTGCTGTCCTGCCTGCGGTGCTCCAACTCCAGTCAGTAACCGGGGGAAGAGTCTTAAAGAGGCCACAGGGATGGAAGATGGGTTAGGTGGCATTTTTCTGAATTGATAAGATGATTCCTAGGATACAGCATCCTTGTGTACAGCTGAAGGTTTGTGTTATTTGAAGCAGTGCTATTTATTCAAGGGGTGAGAAGACTGGGTTTACCAGCTTACAACAGCAGTGCATGGGGACAACAAACTTGGGGTTGGATATGGCACCTTGTGTTAAACATCATTGACTGCAAGAGCAATGTTGTAGTACAGAAGTATTACTGTGTGTACTTCGTCTCCCCAGCAGTAAAATAATACTTTGTGTGAAGTTTAGTTTAGAATATAAACTACATGGGGCAAGGTCTGCCTCATTTTGCAGCTCTTACCTGGTCTACAAAGGGGAGCCTACAGATACAGACTTTCTCCGACGAGTCGTTAGTTTTTCTTGTTTGTGGCGTGACAGCTAACTCTGACTCAGAGCATTGCACTAAAATGTCATGGCTTTAATGCCTAGGACCTCAGAAAAGGAATTTTTTTTTTTATAGATTGCTGCAGGTTTTGCTTCTATAAATCCACTGATCTACAGTCAGCTCCAATGTTGAATGTTTTTGACTCATGCTGCATGCTGGGCAGAACAGAAGAGTCCCAAGGAAAATCAGTCATCATCAGGAAGAACGTGATGCAAAGAAAGATGGACTCTTGGGTTTTATTGTTGCTGTTTCAGTGATTTTTGCTGGGGGGAACATTGCCTTAATGGAGAGTACAAAAGTAATTTCCAGTAGTTGATATTCAAAGAAGCAAGATCACCTGTGACAAATCTATTGACTCTGCTGTGTTGGAAGAATTTGCCTTTGTGCTATTTAATTTTTAACCTAAATTTGAATCAGGCTGTAGGAGTTATAATTATGTTTAGATCAATATAGTAACAGCACTGGCATTGGCATTGACTTTGGCATTGCACAAAACAAACATTTTGTTTTCGTAAAGCAGCATCTTGCTTTGCTTCGTCTTCTGCAATAATCTACTGCTCAGTGCTGCTGTCTTTGAAGCCAATGGGAAAACCACCCACTGGCCTCTGTGGAAACAAGACTGCATCTTCTATTTCTAGCATGCTAACCACATTAAGGTGTTCCTGAGACTATGCATGAATCAAATACATTCTGAAGGTTTTATTGGATTGTATGAAAAATAAACTACTTGCTTTCCCCCCAGCCTTCTACTTTAACATAGTCACTTAAATACCCAGAGTGTAGACAAATGAGTATGCCTGAAACAGTCCCAAGAACGACTTTTGCATATGTTTCTTGATTTAAAATTTGCTGTTGAATTTTGTAAATCTTTTTTAAATTTGTTGATGTCAAAATATCAGGTTTTGCAAAGTATTATTATTATTATTATTCCTATTATTATTATTATTATTAAGATTATTTCTGTGACAAATTAAAAAAAAAAACACAACCATTTTGGAGACACTTCAATTTTTTCAGTTCAAAGAATAGGACAGCCTCATGGTTAAAATCCTGGGCCAAGACTCAAATTCCACTTTTAACTTTGTTACACACTTCTTAAGCAGGTTTGATCACTGTATATAGTGACTCCATTTTTTCTGTGTTAGAAGGTGAAAAAAGAAGTTCCATTTTTTATCCTACCGAACTCTTTCAGTCAAAGACTGTAACTTGCTGGTTTTTTGTACAACACATAGCACAGCAAGGCCCCTATTTTGGTTGGAATTTAGTAAACAACTGAACATTAACATTTGAATCTGAAACAAAACTGGTTTTGGTTGCTTTCATTGTTGTGTGTCTTCCATAATTGCCTTCTTCCTAGAAAGCATTGAACAGCTCATCCAGCATTTCCAGGAGAATATTCAGCATAATAGTTGCTGACATCTGATTAAATATGGTAATAATTTTCTCGTTATACAACAACTATGAACCATAAAATGTATTGTATGTGTCAGACAAGGAAGTGTAGTTTTTTCCAAGATACATAAAAGGAAGATTCATTTTTTATCTCATCCCGACAACTGGAGAAAAAAGAAGATGGAATAGGGCTTGGCAATAAAACACTAAAGGACACGGCAAGGCTAAAATAATTTAATGCCTTTTTTTGGTGGATTCATTGCCATCATCAAAGATTTTCATATGCCATTATGGTTTAAGGATTCAGAACATGATTTGCAATAACACCTGAGTAGCCCTGGGTAGCTTTACTCTCACTATACATTTTTCTTTCTTTAAATGCACAAAACAACCTGATATGCTTCGTCTCTGATGAATTCACATGCTGGGTGGTCTGAAGTGCACTTTCCAGATCTATCTCTCCATTTCTATCTGGAAAAACAGTAAAGATACATGTAGGTGAAATACCTGTTTTTAAGTCCAAGTTGGTAAACTTCAGATACATTCTCATGTATTTAGTCCACTGTCTCTGAAGCTTCAGGACCAGCAAATTACTTTTAACACTCAAGCTGTCTTGCAGACTGACAGATACAGAGAACCAGCGAAATACATTTATAGTCCACTATGGTTGTTATGGTGACGGTGCATCACTGATCTGCAGACCTAATATCTATAACCACCGGCTTAAAGCAAGCATTTAATTGTACATTCCGTCATTCGCCTGGCCTTGCCTTGAAATTATTCTCTTTTCCCTTCTCTCTAGAAAGTAGATGTGGGTCTGAACTCTGCAACTGTGTGATCCAGTATTCTTCCACGTATAGGAAAGTGTGATCAGACCAGTGCCACTGACAGGCTACCACGAGGATCACTCTGATTCAGTTTTAACAAAAAGAGGGACAAAAGTTACTATAAGGTAGTTCCAAAATCCACTGAAACCAATGGGAGTTTTTCTACTAATATCAGGCTGTGGATCAAAGTCTGTATGTTTTAGTCACTATGGAACACAAAATCTAGAATTCAAGCTATCCTGTATCAGTTGCTGGTAGTTGTGCTATTTCCTATTGATACTATGATGGTTAAAAGAAGGCTTGGAAAGGAACCTGCTTTATTGCCTTTAAAACATAAAATGTAATATGCAAATTAATTATAGTAAGTTTACATTGAATTGGTAGAGGATTTTTTCAGCTAAGATTTTAGTTTAAGCTCTCCAGTCTCCTACTCACAGTGTTGATCAGTATATGTTCAATATTTTTTTCCTTAAGCTTTTAACCAAAGCAGCCTAGAGCTAAGCACCTAAGTAATTCTCCCTTTGGCTCACTCGAGTTTCAAGATGTTGCCAGAAGTCATTCTTTGGCTCCTCATCATGTCAATGTATAGCTTATTAATTAGTGACCATATTGCTGAGTGAGATCTAATTATATTCAAAAAGGTTGTATCTTATTTTCCCAAATATGAGCACACTATCAAATTGATTTTCTTTACAGAATTTATTTCTTTAGTTAGTGTTAATTAAACTCAACCTGTCTGGACAAAATGTTCCTAGATGTAGAGCCCCTTAGCCAAAAATTTGTACTTTATTGTTGAATACATTTACTAGCAGGCTATGTTTTCTGTTGTGCTTGCTACAATTGATGCTATTTGTACGTACAAACAGCTCTCTTTGTGGCATGGCTCAGCTCAGAAGATTTCAGTTTGATACTTCAGAGCACCAAGTCCGAGAATTTATTTAAAAAAAGATAAGGACAACATGAAGTGTGTCTGGCATACCAATCCTTTTAAAAGCTGCTCTGCAGAGAAAAACGCCTTTGAATATTCAAGATACAGTTTCAAAAAGCAATTGCTTGAAAGTTATGCATTAAATCCTACTTTTAAAATTACTGCATTCACCATTGAATTCCCTACTTCTTATTCAGGAAGCCTCTAAGGGATTTCAGGGCTAGGTACTTGGTTAGCAGAACCGTCCCCATTCCATTTGGTTTGCAATGTGTACCCACCACTTCATTCAGTGCTATACCTATTCACACATAATGTTTGTTTAAAAATTGATATGTCAGTATTTTCACAGAAGGGAAGAACTGCAGTTTTAATTACCCTCCCATAAATTATTTACGTGGAGCCTTTTCTTGACTTCTCTGAAGTACAAATATTTTGAAGACGCAGAGTGAATAAGCCATTTTACACCTCTGTGCCCATTAGAGGAGGAGGTTAGAGTATTTCTCATGCACAAACACTCCATCTGATAAATCTGAGGATCACAGAATCACAGCATCACAGAATCACTAG